>NW_024582697.1:24365-28509 GCF_018398535.1 Haplochromis burtoni | reverse complement strand
TTCATGGATTTTTTTTTCACATTCTGTCTCTCACAGTTGAAGTGTACCTCTGGTGCAAATTACTGACCTCTGTCATCATTTTAAGTGCGGGAACTTGCACAATCGGTGGCTGACTAAATACTTTTTTGCCCCACTGTACATTAAATTCACTCTACCTTTTGTTTTTCCTCTATAGGGCACATTTTCATCCTGTGAATTTTTCTCTTCTTCACTTCAAGTTATGTTAACTTTGGTTTAATTTGCACTCATTTATTAGATATGCGCCACTATGAGGAGTAACAAAGAAGCGATTAAGATAAATGTAGTAAATGAAGAACACTTGATAAAGCTATTCCTACTTGGCATCAATATGTCAGAACTGTATCACCAGAAGAAGCAATGTGATACACTTTCATCTTTCAGGCATTTGTTGTGAATATTTAACTCATCATACTCAGCAAAATGTTTAGATTAGAGCTAACGTATCCCTCTGTTTTCATTTACAGAAGACAAAGACTGAAGCACACTATAGAGTCAAAATTGTTATCGCAGTTGATTATGAGCTGATTATTTTTGTGAGCTCATGTTCACCCTATACAGAAGACCACAGTGTTGTGAATAGTCCTGTGTTGTGTTGCAACAATTCCTGAGACATCAGACATTCTAGTGTTGGTGGGGCCAGCGGCTGCAGCCTCACTCATGACCTGCTCAAGGTCAGCAGGTCAGATCCTGTGATAATCCTGTCTCATAGCTCATGGGGTGCATGCATGTGTCCTCTCTCTCTGTCAGAGAGGCTAAAACTGTGGCCATGTTTGCACCCCTGTGTGTTTTCATGGTTTTCTTTATACTGTAGTTTGCTGATGGTTAGCAATGGTGTTTTCAAATTCTGATCACATGTATGGGAAACACATGTTTCATTTGACAGGCTTCCAATATCGCTTCCGCACTTGTGTGCTGTATGCACATGCAACCGCATAACCGTGAGTGTGTGAGGATGTACATGACTGACGTTTACTCTTTCATCTTAGTGTGTGTGCGTATACCCAGGAATGAGCGTGCAATTTGTCCCAAAGAGGCTCAAAAGGGCCGCACCTGCAGGAGATCTGCAGAAAACATCAATGTCATGTGGATAAGCGAGAACAGAGAGAGAAAAGAGATGAAACAGAGGACAGAGGTTCTCACTCCACCCCCGGACATTGTTATTTCAAGCTTTTCTCATCAAACTGAGGAAGAGGGGAACAATGCACAACACATACGCTCACTCGGAGAGCTCACTGGGAGCAGCTCAGTCTACTCTTTAAGAAAAGACAAGAAAGGGAAAAAAATCAAAGAGCAGAGAGGTGAGGACAAGCAGGGACGGAGTAAAAGATATAGACACTGGGGGAGATGAAGTAGCTTATCAAAAGAAGCTATATTCTTCACTCCCCCCACACTACTTTTTAATGAGTATGATGCAAAACATGCATCAACACGACACGAGCTAGAGGCAACTTTACTGAGCTCCATGTTTAGCTTTTCAACATCTTACATGTGCCTGCTATGCTCACAGCACCCGAGAGAAGTAAAAGAAAACTGACAACTTATTGCAAAAAGAGAGATAAATTATGGAAAAAGCACTAAAGAGTTGGAAGAAACAATTTTCCTTTTAAGCTCTGAGTGAAAATACATTCTTTATAAAGATTTAGACATGAACATACTGGCCTTTTCTCCAGTTGTTGGAGGAAAGAATGCCTCTGTCGTATATCTAACGGCACATGGAATGATTGATCAGGTGGCAAAGAGACCAGAGTCATGATAGAGTCTGCAGTCATGTGCACATTTGTGCATGCGTGTGCAGTAAGCATGTCACATAAGTATGCGTTCTGCTGGCATTTGCGTGTGTGCGGCCTGTTCACGCGTGTAAATTCCTTGTGTACATACATCTGCTGTAGTGTAGCTTTACAGCAATGTAGACACCAAGACACTCGGCACCACACTGACATGACCCAATGCTCTACCCCACAGGACCCCAGCGACAGTCTGACATAGTGAGAAAGATGCACCCTACTTCAACTTCCTTAAAAAGTCTGAAAAAGATACGTTTTTCCTTTGTATCAGTCATGAAGCCTGAAAGGAAGCTCTTGCAACACAAGAGTCAATGTCTTACAGTCATTGACGTTTAAGCTAACCTCTTCGAACTTTGACAACTTTCTTAGAGACAACTTCAGGCTTGTGTAAAAAACTACAAGAAGAAACTTGACACCTGTCTGCATTTCCCTCCTGGGAACCATCCAGTTTTGAGCCATCTAGATACTCTTGCTGTGTATTGCTTCTCCATTGCCAACCGCATCTTTCCTCTTTCATCTTTTTCCCATTTTATGCTGTTTGTGTGTGTGTGTGTGTGTATTTTCCCTCAAAGAAATATTTGCTGGCATGTTTGAATTAGAACTTGAATAAACCTCTGCCGGCTTGGGATTCTGGAATTTAACCCCCTCTACAGGAACGCAAGATCGCCAACTTTCATTCAGATGTTATCTGTCCGTCAGGCAAATGATGATGGTTTGACAAGAGCCAAAACACTCCCATGATTTACTAGGAAACACTTCGCTTTTAATACACGGAAAACTTCCCTATTTTGCTGACATCATATGGGATGTAGGCCCCTCCAAGGCTATTTAATGGTGCACTTAGGTAGGGTTTGGTTAACTGAATAATCCTATACTTGGTGCATGCCCTGTTGTGCCCCCTCTTATGTTTTCTTTCGTCTACACTTGCTCCATTTAGCTCTGTTAGTTCTGATCCTTTGGGTGGTGAGGCTAGGTCAGCTAGACACTCTAATGAGCCATCACCTTAGGGGCTGGTGGTTACAGAGTAAAGCTTTATGACTCAGGTGCATCCCACCTCTGAACATGCACCTAATGTGAGCTGGAGGCTTTGGCTATCCTGGGCCTTTGGATCATCAAGTGTTTTGCTTCAGGACACCATCAATGGCCAGCAGTCAAAGAAGCTCCGAAAATGGGATGCGCCAATTTGAGCTAAGGCCAGTGACCTTTATGTCATCCTTTCGTCTCTTATGTTTCCTGCCAAGAAACCTGAATCAATAAGGAAAAGAAAGAAACCTTACTGAAATAAGGCAGTTAGTGTAGTGCCAAATAAGTGTGAAATAATGCAAAAAAAAAAAAAGATTTATAGAGGAAAAAAATAATGTTTTAGTAAGCTGATGACCTCTTTGTGCACATGTGAACCTTCAGTGTAGTAAAAATTGAAGAAAAAAAAAAGTGATGTTTAATCCTTGCCAAGAAGCTTGACACAGTGCAGGTCAATATTCTTGTGTGGCATGCTCACCTGTCTCCTCATGCCTCACATGTTAAACAATATCCGTCATGGCTTAAAGATAGCACGGCCTGGAGTTGTGCAGGCGGTTTGGCAGGCAGGTATAGGGAGGCAGCTCACTCACACAATAACAAGCAGGGCGGTCTGCACTGGTACAGCAAATATTGATACTGTGCTTGTGGGCGTTCTGGTGTGTTTTCAGGATGTTGATGGTGAGATCGGGGATGAGGAGGGATTTCTATATGTGTGCAGCTGACTCTGAAAAGCTCACCAGCCCATCACCCGTGACCCTTTATCCTTAAACTGTGCCATGCCTTTCTTTGGCACGATCATGTTTAGTTTTCCAGTCGACTCCCTAAGCATTTCCCAATTTCCCAGGACTCCCTGCAGCAAAGGGAAGTTTGAAACCCGAATCAGTCTGTCTGCAAATGTGCCAGAAGGAGGATCCCAGTGAAGCCAATCATGCCTCCACAAACACTGCTGCTCTGTAGTGAAATATTCAGTCAGATATAGCTTTTATATGTTTGCACAGGGTAGATAAAAATGATTTGGCAGACACAGGTGAGAAGTGTAGTCTGCTGTGAGATCAGGCAGTAAATCAGAAATAAGGTGCATTCATTCTCTATTTATTACCGTTCTTCTTCTGCTGATTGTGTTCTTGACAGTCCAAAACCCTGAGATATTCAAGTCAGAGTCAAAAGAGGCTGATACAATCGCTTTAACAAATAACAGATTAGTTTCTCGGGTGATTTTCCTGATAGTTCATGGTTAATTTTTCTACCAGGCAATAGAAAGTGTGTGTGTGTGTGTGTGTGTGTGTGTGTGTGTGTGTGTGTGTGTGTGTGTGTGTGTG
>NW_024582697.1:0-24345 GCF_018398535.1 Haplochromis burtoni | reverse complement strand
GTGTGTGTGTGTGTGTGTGTGTGTGTGTGTGTGTGTGTGTGTGTGTGTGTGTGTGTGTGTGTGTGTGTGTGTCCGAGTAAGCTGTGTGAAAGTGGTTGAAAGGCAGGAGAATTAGGGTTAATGTTTTCTCTCTGTGAGTCAACTTCCTTCACAGACGCTGTAATGGGAGCAACACACTTCCGCACACATGAACACACACACACACACACACGCACGCAAACTCGGGAATCACACGTTCAGTCCATTTCTCACTTACCGAAGCCCTGAATCACCCGGGGCCACTACATGACTTTATGACTGGTTGTTTTGCGCCATCTGTAGGTCGTAGATGATTGTTGGCTCAATATATTTTTATGATATGATGATAAGAAAGGCTATACACAGGAGTGTGAAAGGGTCCAGATTTACTGCTTGGTCACATGTGCCGTGAATGTCTCTGTCTGTCTTTTCATGTGTCTGTTAATATAGTGTGTGAGAGAAAGACAGCATTCACGCTGGGTCATCCTGGTCTTTGCACCACTCCCACTCTCAATAGTTCACAGCGAGATTTCATTTTTTCCTAAAACATTTACCCGGCAGATTGGAAAGTTTTAAATAAACCCAAATTAATACAAATACAGCCTTGCCAATAAAACAAGGATTTCTCTGAGAAGGCTGAAGCCAACACTTTGTCTTTTGTGTGCTCCATTTAGCCGTAAAGTTCCATATGCCTGCGTTTATGTTTTCCCACTCTGAATAAATTTGGATTTGTTTTCTGTGTTAATGGCAGGAGGGAGGGAATGACAAGCAAGCGGGAGGAGAAAAGGTCAGTCCATGAAAAGGTGTCTTAAATACTTTGCTTAGTTAATATTAAAACTTGTACTCTTGCCCTGAAAGTATGTTTTTGCTTCAGTTGATATGTCTCATTTAATAGCCCCCTAATAATATGTTGCATTTAGGCTGTCCATAAGGAAATTCAGGCTCTCTCTCACTTCTCTGTCCTCTCTCTGTCTCTCGTTCTCTCCCACCATCCATGTGCCAAAGGAAAAATTAATAAAACCATCACTCATGAGGACTCATTGAAGAGCGCCAGCTTGACAAATACAGGGAACCTTTTTTAATCGTAACGAGAAAAGTCTGGTTAGCGAGCTGCATTGTTAGGACCGTATACCGGAGACCTCAGTGGGTCCCAGGGAAAACTTACTGTGTCCTTATCATTTCTCAGTTAAGGAAAGAAGGGAAGCAAAGTTGTTTTTACAGTAAAATATTTTTTTTTATTATTTCTCTGGATCTAAGAGATCAAGACAGCAAGCAGCTGTCATCATGTTTGTTTGCTCTTTAAATCAGACCTAATGAGCGAGGAGTGGGTCTGACTCAGAAACGGAAGACACTGCATTTTTATAATGGAGCCACGTTGCTCACAAGCTAGATATAGCTAAAAAAAAATACCTCATTTTATATGTTATTGTCTTTTCAAACATGGGCAAATGATATACAACATGAAACTGACTGAAGTTAGGGTTTTAAAACCACCAACTGAGGCAGAAGCAGGGTCAATCTGTCTTCTTCTAGCAGCCTGTTCTTCTAGGAACCAAAAAGAGCCCAAACTTTCTTTAAAATAGCGTCTAGCTTGATCAAAAACCTAACTGATAATTAAACTGACAGAATATCTAATGGACTGACTTGTGCTCCAGTGCCATCACCAGCAGGTCATCTCAGATGTGCTGTTATTTTATGATGTATTGTAATTGTGAGCAGCTGGTTTGAATAAATAACTCTTCATTTCAGCCACAGTTTTCAAGTAATTTCATTAAAATAGAGGCGTGCCATGTTTTCTTTGACGTTTGCTGACACCTTGTGCACAGTTAACTGTGAGCAGATTTATTTTAAGGATAAATCTGTCTGGGAGAATATTGGTAAATTTTCCCCATCAACTATAAACAGCTTTTTAGTCTCTGTGTAAGGTTATCAGAGGTTAGAAATGATCAAAGACAAAGTGGCAGAAAAATATGTTTTATGCATACATGGTAAACTCCAAAGTATGCAGTGGATAAAATAAACTGAGTACAGTCAGTCACGTCTATTGCCACAGCTATGAGGAGGGAACTCTACCCCACTGCACCTGCTTCCTCCTCTCCTCTCCCTGTCAGCTCTCTTGGTTGGGATACAAATTAAAATTCCTCCCAGACAGATTTGGTAAATAAAGGACTCAAAGCCAAAGAGAATGTTTTTATATACTCTCTCAAAGCAGGGAAGGTAAGATAATAGTGAGTGAGGGTGAGATATGTCTGACATGATTAGACCCGGGTATAGATCACTTATGTCAGGGTGAGAGCTGAGTCACCGGAAGACAGGAAAAGGACACAATGTTGTACTTTTTACATCCATCAGGTCAGAGCCAGTTTTGCTCTTTTGTGAACCTCCTCTGGCTGTGAATCATGCTGCAAATATAAGTATATGTACACTCCAATAAAGCCCAAACATGTAGGGTGGAAGCAGATGTCCTGCCAAACACAGTATGTTTTTTACTGAAATAATCCAGCACTTATCCAATCCACTAAAGATGCCAAGCGTGCGTAAAGTACAAACTTGACTGATGTTTTTAACTCAGCAGCAAGTGAAGCGAACATTAGGAATGAATCTTTTTCCTCTTTGTGCATGGTCTCGACAGCTTTGTATGGAATTCAATCTGCACTGAGATATGTGCTTCAAAACCTCACAATTCCTTAGAAGAACATCAGAAATGACTCTTCTGCAGTTTTTTTTAATAGCTTTTGAAAGATTTACAGCATTTTTTTCTCTAATTCACTTTTTCTCGCTCACCCTTGTGCTGCTGTAACATGCGAATTTCCCCAGTGTGGGATTTTTGCGTAGCACAGGACCAACAAAAGGTAAATCAACAGCGGCGCTTCAAAGCAGGTGCAGGCGTGTGGATTAGGCCTGATTGCTTATTAGATTAAGACTGGGATTGATGTTCACTCGGTAATTAAACTGAAAAAAAAGAAAGAATCTGAATGTGTCGCTCACATGAACAATGCGCAGATTTGTTCTTTCTGCTCTTCTACTTGTCTGAGACGTAGACTTAGAAGCTAATCTCCTCATCGGTTATAACCACTGTAAACCACCGAGGCAACGCTAAGTCACCAAGTGCAACTGGCTTATGTTTAAAACGAACTGAACGACTGGGATGCACCAGAGCGAGTGACTGGACTTGTGATAGAGTAGCCACACTGGAGTTTATTAATACATCAGTAACCCTTAAGCAGGTTAAAAAGTTGACTTCTTTTTAGCATTAACACTGCAACACTAATTAAAAATTAATGAAATAAATTAAAATTCATTTATACTAATTTTCACATGTATGTACTTTTTTTAAAAGCAGTAAACGTTGTTACTCTCAGGTTATCAGTTGCAGATCTTTTAACTGGTCCCAGAATTAGATTTAAGTGTGCTGAGGCTGCTTTCAGTTACTGTGGTCCTGTTATTTGGAAAAAGCTGCCTGCTGACCTGAGGTCAAGTACAACTGTATTTACATTCAAAAACAAACTTCAATCCTTTTTATTCTCACAGGCTAATAATAAATAACTGTATGAATTTGTGTGTACATGTTCACTTGTATTTTATTTCTTCTTCTCCGGTTTGTTTTGTTGTTTTTATTGTTTTAAGGAATTGTAGACCAGTTTTTATGCTTTTATCTTTTCTATTAAACACGTTGAGTTTACGTGTGGTGAAATGTGCCATATTTAAAAAACTGTCATTGTCAACACTGCCACAGTCTTATTCTCTCTGTGCCTGCTGCATGGATTCTCTCAGTCCAAAACCAAGATTCATATTTTAATTGGTGAGTTTAAAATTAAAGAATTAAAAAAAAGAAAGCTCATTCGTGCCCAGGAGGCCAGGAGGCAGAAAGAAAAACAACAATGTCTGAACAAATTTCAATTGCATAAAAACATAATGAACTAAAAGAATATTCAGAAAATGAAGCAAAGTTTTGAGTTTGCTTATTCGAAAAGTACTTTTATATAGAAAAAAGAAATAAATGAAGGTTTTCACTGTACTTCTGCAAATATATCCCTGTTTATACATGAGCTGGTCCCGTTCTCCTTGATTCGCAGCCACACTGGCCCTGAAAAAACCCACAGCAGTCAACTGTGATGATGTAGGTCCCTTGATTCTAGTCACACTGCAAGCCTCATTTCCAGACTCATCAGAAAGCTTTAAATGTGACATAGTAACATATGGAAAAGAGAGGAAACTGTCTACATTCATGATGATGTTGAGGTAACCCATGGTGGTAGGATGTTGGTTAGAGAAGGAAAGAAGGACCAATGTGGCAAGGAGGGAGGGGCTGGAAGAAGAGCTTGAGGCAAAAGGGGACATTATTAACTTGCCTAGAGTCCCTGGGGTTGAGAGACAGCCGTGGCTCCATCAACATTCACATGTGCATGTGTGTGTGTTCACCTTTAACTTTTCCATTCAGTGACACACACACATGGGCCGTCAACAGAGCAGCTCTCACCTCATGCCCAGGCTGATTTATTACAGTAAAGAGGTGTTGATTCCATATAGGAATGTAATGTGGGACTAGGATGGACCTGTAACACTGCATGTTTCCTTCCATCTATTATGTGCTATATAAAATTGTTGTCGGTAATATCACACCCAATCGTACTTTATGATGTACTGTGGCCAATACTTCATGTGGCTAGCATGCTTTAACTGTGACAGAAGTGGAAAAGACATTTTGGCTGTTGAGCAAAAAACATCTGTGAGGTGAAAAACTGGACCGACATGGCACAGTGTCGTTTAACTGTGTAGAAAAAGTAGTTATTAAACTTCATGTCTGGTTCTCATGAGAGGGAAACACAAACCAAGATTGAGTTTTGTCTCTCTGATGAAGAATGGGGCTGATTTAGGCGCACTGTGAGAGAAATGGGCCTCTCGGTGCCTTCGGTCTGGTTGTTAAGGAGCAGTTTGTCGAACAGCGTAAAAATACTGCAGTGTTACTAGGTCTGGATGTAAGGACAGGAGAGAGTGGGGACGCTGGCAGGATGCGATGTTTTTGCTCAGTAGGAGAGGGGGTTTCCCTCATGCTGTCATCTGTGAATGCAGCTGAATGGAGAAACTGCAGGGACTCTGTAGAGTGGCACCACAGGTCCCTGTTCTGTCTGAGGCCCTGTTGCCATCCATCACATCACATCCCTGCCTTTTATGGTCTCAAAGGTAAGGAAAGAAAGATGGTTGTGTTTGGTTACCAATTGCCAAGCCGTTATACTCAAACCGAAAGAAATGTCCTCCTAAATTCCCACCAGACCTCATTTTGATCTTCTAAAATCGAAATAATCCCCTTTGTGGAAGCATCATCCCATAAATACCTCGATTTCACACTGGCATCCTCTGCAGTGTTTCTTTAAATGATCCCAGGTTCTCTAAGACAGCGCCAGTCTACTTGGCTCATTTGGATTTATGCACACTAACTTAATCCAGCTGCTTTACATTGGACAGAGGCCTGTCTTCCTTCCAATTACCATGCACAACATCACCACCACCACAGCTTTTCTTGGCCTGAGGGAATGTTTACCTGGTGCTAAAATACTGACACGCTCCATATGCCTACTACGCACACACACACACACCCGCACACACACACGCTCACACACACACACACACACACACACACACACACACACACACACACACACACACACACACACTGAGTGAGGCGATAATAGTGACAGTAAAGATGGTAAAGTGGGATGCAAGAAGAGGGCGATGACAACATAGAAGAATATGGTAGAAAGGATAAAGGAGAGCAAACAAGTCCCTTAAGAGATTGATAGTGACGGTGATATTGCTGCTTGTTATCCACCTTATCTCTCCCCATGTTTCCTGCCTGTCGCTCAGCTGTCATAACAAAGGTTTAAAGGATTCAAAACAGAGCGGCGTACAGTTAGTGACTCTGAGGAAGCAGTACTTTGTGGTAACTCGTAACATCAGCATGATAAGATGGTCACATGATAACATGCTGGTATGGTTTAATGTTTACTGCACTCATAGTTGTAACATTTTTCCTCTTAGGAGAGATGTGCCAAACTTTTGGGCTCACAGCATTTATTTTGGGGTTTTTTTTAGACCCACCAAAACAGGAATAGCTTCATTTTGTAATCTATTCCTAGTTTGCAAATCTTTAATATAAAATGACTGTTTTTAACTGCAGTGGAGAAATCTGATGTTTTTGCTCAGTAGGAGCAAATCCTGTGATGGAGTGGTGACCCCTCCAGGGTGTACCATGCTTCTTGAATTATGACAGCTGGGTTTGGCTGCAGATGGATGGGGAATTGAAATGTCACCTTGGTGACTGTTATCAGCCAAAGTCTTCTTCCTAAAATTGACGGGTTGGACAGCACATTTTGTTTTGCTTGAGCTCGCTGAACATTTGAAAATACTGATTCTCTGTGGGTTTGAAAGTAAATCTGTAGCACTTAATATTTAGGTTGATTAACAACACGCTAATGAAACGAGTGATATGCAATAATTACACAGTAGATACCTAAGGGCAGTGAAAAATATGACCTCTTACTTATCCAGTATTGAAAGACACAACAAGAAATCCAATCATGTTCAACCTCACTTATATCATAACAGACTGGTTTCTTGTCAGGGAGCTTATTAAACTTTCTGTTACTAAAGTTACCTAAATGCACTCAGTAGTGTTTGATTTGGCAGTCTTCCTCAGCTCAGTTGGGTTTCATATCATTTTCTAGCTAAATGTTTTGGTTTTCCAGCACAGCTTTAATGTTTTGGTTCACTTAGTATTTTTATAGGGCTGTCAGACAGCTGTTTGAATGGAAAGGTTCTGATAACTAACTGTAGACAAGCTGATCAATGTCAAACAGCACGTAGACAAATTAACTCATTCACTGCCAGCCATTGGCAGTGAATGAGTTAAACCCATTGACTCATTCACTGCCATTGACGGCTATAGACGTCAATGGCAGTGAATGAGTTAAGTATCTAAATTAGGAATATAGTGGAACATTCAGCAGCCAAAAATAAGTGATTGTTGGACATTTGCAACCCAGAAAAATAAAAAGAGTTAAGAAAAATGACAGAGAGGCCTAATGCATGCTGGAGCTCCAAAACCTGAACCTGAACAATGATAATGTTACATATGACTGATCATATAATAACCGGGATCATAAAGTAGTGATTTATATACATGCTGCTTTTTTTGAAATGCAATAGCTGTTGCTAACTGTAGCTAATAGACTGAAAACTCTGTGTCTTGGTGACTCTGCAAATGTATGTCCCTGTTCACTTGCCTCCAGAGCCAAGCCCAGCTGACCAGACCTTTCCATGACCTTGCTCAGTGGCGACAGCTGCACCCAGTCTCCGTGGAACAGCACACCATCCCAGAACTGGCCAAACAATGGCTCCTTCAAGACAAGGTCCCTCAAGACAGTCAGGCAGTCAGACCGGGACCCGAGGAGGACCTGACTCAGCCGTAAGCCACCCAGGTGTGCCTTGCTCACCATGGCACAACAACTCTTCTATTTACAAGTTGTTTACCTCATTTTACCTCATTTCCCCTCATTTCCCTTGCTTATATTTGTAGCCTTGGTGAGCTGTAGGGGGTTTTCCTGTTGTCAGGTTAATTCCCAAACATTAAAAAAGTCAAGAATAACAGATCAGCAGTTGCACTGACCCTGTGGATCTGAGAACAAAGAGACATTAAAAAGCTGAGATAGACAGACACAAAGCCAGTGGTGTGATAAATCATATAGGTTTATACCCTATTTGCCCTTTAACCAAAACTAAGACAAATGGCCAACCTGCTGAGCACTAATGATTGCCATTACCTGAGTATAGTGCTGCTGTGTTGAGGAATGTGGAGCCTCTTTTGCCCAGAGAGGGTCATTTTCAGGGCATGGTTTAATAAGAGATACTGTAAGCAAAAAGAAACCAAACTGAGGTTTTGGGTTGATTCTTGTCCAGTTAAAGCTGTTTATTTATTCTCATCTCATCTCCTCCCAAACGTTCACAGTGAACCACCACACCAGTACTAATGATGCTGTATTTATCATCATCATCATTTTTTATACGAATCAAAGTTGCATAAACAGTCCTGCAGCAGTGCATCTTTGTTCAAAAATGTCTTTTGGTCTGTCAGCGCCTGTGTGCTCACTGTAATCAATGCTGTCTGATCAAGTCTCTGTCTGTTTTAAGAACAATGATGTCATCTACCCACTTTAAAAACAAACAAACCAACAAACCAACAAACCAACAAAACAAGCTTGACCCCTCTCAAAAAGACCAATCTCAAAATTACCTTTTATTGCAAAGAATTTAGAAGGTTGTGGCTAAGCTTTAATTTGGCTTTCATAAAGCTAATTCCACTGAAACAGCTCTAGAGTGTCAGATTAGATCTTGATTCACAGTAATGTGAGAGAATGTTCTGTGTTGTTGTTGTTTACCGGACCTCTACCATTGACACTGTTGACCATGACATTGTGCTTGATAGGCTGAGACACTGGGTCAGTATATTAGGGTCTGCTTTGGATTTCTGTCTGAGGGATCTTTCTCTGTGGCTGCCTCTGAGTTCAGCTCCTCTTCTATTTTTCTTGCATATAGTGCAAGAAAAGTTCAAATGGCAGACAATTTTCACCAATTTATTGTCAAAAGAAAGAGAAGTCTTTGTTTCTGTACCCAACAGGTATATGGAACAATAGACATTATTGGTCCCCTTATCAGTTTTGCTAAATCTTGTATTTAAAAAGCTTGGAGTGACTTGATTCAGCTTTCACTTTGGATGCTCATTGATGCTCATCTCTGGTTCACTAATTTATGCTTTTATCATTTGCGAAATATTGCCAACATGAGTTCGACTGTGTCAGGCTCTGAGTTTGTTATTGATACATTTATTTTGCCACATTTGGATTAATGTGATTGTTTTGTTCATTTAAAAACAAACCTCTTTGGAACATCTGCAGGTTGTTTAGAACGCCTCTAAGAGGAAGTACACATGCCACACTTTGATTAACTCTGTTGCACTTGCTCCCCATTAACGTCAGGGTCCACTTGAAGATTTTTGATTTTGACTTTTGGAGCCCTGCATGGACAAGCACCAAGTCCTCAGTGAATATTTACATCCATACAGCCCCAGCAGGAGCCTGAGGTCATGTGATCAGGAGATGTACCTGACTAAAAGGCAGTGTCTTTTAAAGAAAACAGCTAAAACTCATCTTTTTAAACTTACTTTTGGGTAAGTAGTGCTATGAAGCACTTTTTGATATTTATCTTAAAGGGTGCTATATATAAATAAAATATTTTGTATTTTTAAATTTTTACTTACTTACTTCATACTATTTGTCAAATTAAGTAATAAAAGTCTGGATTATGATTACAAATGTCCTCAGCACTGCTTTACCTGAAATAAGAAATCAGCAGCACTACTACTTGGTTTTCTACAAACCCCCATAGTGAACCAGATTAGATGAGTTAATTCTTTTTTTTTTTACTTGGTTTTTTTTTTTGCTTTTTTTTTATACATAAAAGAATTGGATTGTGTCCTAACAGAACTAGTAATGAAGTTTCTGAGTTCTTGTCCACTGATTTCATATTCTCTTTTAATCCAAGGTTTGCCCCCCCCCCCCTCAAAAAACAACAACAACAAAAAAACAACAACAACAACAAAATTCAGCTGCATGGGATATTTTTGGTAAATTTTCTTAGGGTGCTGAATCCAAAAAATGATCTTCATTCACCCATCATGTACAGGTTTTTTTTGTTGCAAAACATGAGAAGTTTATATTTAAAAGAAAAACACAGCAGCAATGAAAAAAAAGCAACATTTTAATACAATTAACTATGCATAGTTTTTCTGAGATTCCTTACACTTTGCTATGATCATCTGAGCTTCTCACTCTGCCAAACCCATCTTCCCACCACCCCACCCTGATCCCCCTCAATTCCTTGCATTTTCTGTTTGTTTTTCTCCTCAGTCTCACTCTTAGACATATTAAATCAATGTAAGAAATCATTATTGGACATGGTTTTTGGACTCAAGTATAGGATACCAGACTTCAGTTTAAAAAGGGAACTTGTATGCTTAATTACTCTAAGAACATGAGTTTTGCAAGAAAACCTGAACAGATGAATTTTAAAAACATATTTTCCCGTCAAAGTGAGTAAAAATCAATAAGAAACTGTCAAAAAATCCTATGTAGCTTTTTTGGTTGCAGATCTGTCTCATTAAAGATAATTAAAGACAGAATATCTAAAAACACACAAAAAAACAGTAGAGCTAAGGATGACTCTGTCAATTTGAAATATTTAAATAACTATAAGATAGAACAAATTTGTGACTTTGCCACCATCAACACATCTTTTGTTTTGTTTCAAGAAGTTAATGTTGTTTTTACATCATACAATGTAAACTAAACATTAAATCTCTTAATGTCTTAAAACTGATTTCTGTATCTGGAATCTTTTATGTTCATATGGAACATGTCTGTGAATGAATCAAAACACTGACTAGTACTGCCCTCTGGTGCGCAATAGGAAGAAAACAACAAGAAGAAAATAAGTGTGAGTGTGTGTGCACATGCCTGCAGGTCTGTGATTGATTTACAATCATGTATCATCATGAAAACATCCTCGCATTTCCCAGGAAGGAGTCTGCAAATGATTGTCTTAAATGATTGACTGCTGCTAGTCTCCCTAGGAGTGGAAACCCTGTAAAGATCACAGCAAAATAAAACTGACAAATAGCATGCAACCCTGAAACAGGTGAAAAAGAACCCAAGAACACTTTCTGGTATTTTATGACGATGTGTTTAGAAGTGTGTTTTCTGGTTTGTTTTCAGAAAACGAAGGGGAATGATTTTCACAAGACACTAAAGTCTGTAGTTCAGAAAGGTGGCATCAACACAACAACAAAAGAGGAACAAATAAAATTCAACATGGACTTATCGTTGCCATCAGTCATGCATGAGGCTGAGTTATTCAGTAAAACGTTCCCATAAGAATTCTGTGTTGTTATTCTTTATTTAATAATTTGACATTGAAAGATTTTTATAATGGTAATGCAAATTTCAGGGACTGGGTTAAAATAGGTCATCATGTTTCACCACCATGATGAAGCCAAAAACATCTGTCTGATAGGCTGCAATAAACTGGCCCCATCTTCAGGGTCAGAAAGGTATTTTAAAAAGGATCAAAGCCTCTCAGTTAGCTCCCTCATCTGAAGCAGTAGTAATTTTGTTGACCAAGACTTTTCATTGTTGTTTTCATTAATGAAGATAACTAAATAAAAACTAATGCATGAGGACAAACACTATAGCCACACAGAGTCTTAAGACAGACGTTTTCCTAACCAAGTTTTGTTACCTACATCTAACCAAAGTGTGACTGAAAACTCAAAATGATTTACATAGAAGGTATGCAGATGTAAACGTTCATGCGGAGTAATAGGGGGCGATCGTGGCTCAAGAGTTGGGAGTTCGTCTTGTAATCGGAAGGTTGCCGGTTTGAGCCCTGGCTTGGACAGTCTCGGTCGTTGTGTCCTTGGGCAAGACACTTCACCCGTTGCCTACTGGTGGTGGTCAGAGGGCCCGGTGGCGCCAGTGTCCCGCAGCCTCGCCTCTGTCAGTGCGCCCCAGGGTGGCTGTGGCTACAATGTAGCTTGCCATCACCAGTGTGTGAATGTGTGTGTGAATGGGTGGATGACTGGATATGTAAAGCGCTTTGGGGTCCTTAGGGACTAGTAAGGCGCTATATAAATACAGGCCATTTACCATTTATAAAACCAAGGTTTGCAGAAGAGCTCTGAACACATAACATATCAAACTTTGAATGTGATTACATCACAGATTTAAAATCAGCTCACACTAAAATATTTTCACAGATTTGGTGATGAAACACTGTTGACAGTTTGAAAGTTACATTGTCTGAATTTCCCCTAAAAAACAAATCAGAAAAACATTGTAGACAACGTGGACAGTAGGAAAGATCCAAAATAGATAAGGATTACAAATCAAACCCAGATCCAATTTGGTCCTGGTCATTTCCCAGATCATCCCATCCGTCAAGGCTTAATATTTTTCTGCCTTCTTTATTTGGCTCATTGTCCCATGTTCACTATTCTGAAGTATTTAAAAACTATAAAAGCGAGGGCATTTCTTACAACATATTTGCTTTTACATTTATTAAAGCTGCCCTGCATTTTTTTCAGGGAAATGTGAACCTATCATGAAACTCCGATTATTAAAAATAGCAATTCAGTAAACATTTCTGCTATGACTATAAGACAGTCATCATCTAACAGTGAAGGCTAACATCAGATCAGATTATAAATTCTTAGAGAACATTAAAGCAGAGTTTTTCTGTAAATCCCATTAAACACTTTTATCTGACAATGGCAGAATACAGCCAGTCCTAACAACATGGTATTTTGAATTTGTTGCACTGGCCGAGCAAGAATAGTCTTTGTGTGCAAGAAAAAAAAAAGTAGAGGTATGCTAAAATAGAATTATACCAACTTTGTGTTATGCAAAAGTTGCATGAAAATACTTTATACTGTCTAGTATAAATACAATATAAGCAGCAAATCAGCCAAGACATTACTGAAAACATTTGCCTACATCGTGTTGAATTCAGCTGTTTAAATCCATAAACAGCAGTAAACCTCAGAGCAGCAGCAGGATAGGTCAGCTGATCACAGCCTGCATTCAAAGAAAATCCAAATGTAAATGAGTGTAAGCTGTGATTGTTCCAATACGGAGCCACTCAACCAGTCCCCCTGCTGCCGAATCCCTTTAACCCCTGTGTGGTTTATGATGCCATCCATCCATCCATTTGCTTCAGCTTATCCATTGCAGTGTCACGGGGCGCGCTGGAGCCTATCCCAGCTGCCATAAGGCGAGAGGTGGGGTATTGTATTGTATCTTTATTTATTTCAGACATAATAAAACAAACAACCAAAAACCAAAAAAAAACAATATATACTCGTCTACATGTACTTTCGTTTACGGATACGAATATATGTGTAGATATACACACACACACGTGTGGACAGGTTGCCAGTTTGTCACAGGGCTAACAATAATAATAACAATAATGTCATCTATCCTTATAATAATATAGCTTAGGGTTCAGTTAGCTTTGTAACAAAATGGACAGAAATGTCCTTCAAAGGGCTACTTTTTACTCTTTCTTTGAGTGCATTTCAGGCCTGTACTTTCTCACTTTCACTTGAGTAGAGAAGCTGAGTTTTTCAACTTTTACCCGAGTATTTTTAAAGAAAGTATCTGTACGTCTACTTAAATAAAAACTGTCTTTGCCTTTGTCACCTCTGGTTGTGTTCAGGCTTCTTATGTGTTGTGGGAATGTGGGCTGCATACTGTTGAAGAGAACATCCTTAATGGTCAGCCCATGTATCGGAGGGCTCCCACTCTCCCATCCTGGTACTTTATATTTTTATTAGTAATTTTGAAGATCACAAATGTAATGAAATTTGAATAAAAATTCATATTTAAAATAAAGTGTCCATCACACAATACATAACATCATTTTACTCCTTTGTTATCAGCACATGGCCAGCATGTGGCTGCATGTAATAAAGCCTGTATTAATGTTTTTATCTAAGTCCTGAAGGACGTTTGGAAACTAGGACACTGCTGTGCTATTTTATCACTATTTTGTGTTTACGATTATAGTAATAACATGTATGCATAATGCCAGTGGATGCATACAAGTTAATAATTCCCAGTTTGATCCTGGGAAGAGGTACACATCCCTTCGTGTTAGACCATCCAGTTGAAATCAAATATAGGGAGCTGCCGGCTGTGGCCGCCCCTTATAATTAAATATTGTACTTTTCACGTGTACAAGTCTGCTATACAGCCAGAACAGGGAAGTACTGCTGACGCACCGGGTCTAATGACGTGCATTTCACGTGCCCGCCTGTTTTTTGTGACAGTGGGGACGCATCCGCTAAGAATTTAGATGACAATACACCCACGCCAGGATGCGAACTTCAAGCAGATGTTTAAAAAATCCAGGAATCCTAAACTACTACTCAGCCGTTCGGTCTCCACCGGTCCACAGCTGAGTACAGTCACAGGAGGGGAGACGTTTTTTTTTGTTTTCACTGTCTAAAATGTTGAGAATATACACATGTAATGCAACGGTCTACCTTTATTCTCTTTTGTGTTTAACCTATAATATCTGGAAACTTTAATCCCTTCCAACAAATCCACTCGTCGTTGTTGTAACATCTCTCAGCCACTCATATCTTCCCTGAACAAACACCGCCTCTTTTGCTTTTCTCACTCCTGCTTCTCACTATTTTCACTACACCCACCTTTTTCTGGTCTCCATTTATTTATTTATTTATGCTATAAATTGTATTTTATCTATTAGTACATATTAACCGGCATCTGTGTGTGGACAGCAAAGAAAGAATCTCATTGTACAGAGAAATGCTTTTCTTTGTACACATGACAATAAACGCTTTGAATCCTAAATCTTGAAAAATTGTTCTGCAGTCCAATGCAAACATTTTGGAACGTACATTCTCCAGAGCCGTGGGATGCGCCCTGAAGTTGGGGGTGGGGAAGTTTAGGGTGTAGGACATGAAGTGTACATAGCATTCCATTCCTCTTGCCACATTCTATGAAATCTTTGAACAAGCAGACCCAGATGCACACAGCGCACAACTGTAAGCAGTCTAAACTGGACTGAACTGGCTTGTTTGTTGTTGGTTGTTAATTTATTTTGCTCATGTAAACATTATACAAAGTTCATTTAGCAAAGACAAGAAGAGAAAGAAAATTCAATACTAAATAAAGCGACTACATTTCAATATTCCTTCAACTGTTCTGATTCAGTTCCATATTGAAAAGGAGTGGGAAGATGCATGCATGTATGCATGTATGTATGTATGTATGTATGTATGTATGTATGTATGTATGTATGTATGTATGTATGTATGTATGTACTGTGCCAGCGAATAAAGATCTATAGCAGTGGTCTCAGAAGTGCCACCAAAAGCCATCACTTCTGTTTTCTGCTCATTAAAATGTAAAAAGTTCAAAGCCATCCAGGCCCTTATTTCATCAAGGCATCTGAGCAGAGGGTCTACTGAGAAGCCATTTATCTTTTTAATGCTGGGCATACACTGTGCGATTTTTGGCTCATTTCGAGCCGCTTTTTCAGTCGTATGACCATTTTGGTGATTGGCCCAAGTTTCGCCTTCATTGTGTGTCGTGCATCGTGTAGTATACGTGGGGTAACGAGAAGCGATTAACACCTCACGACCAGCTCCCGATCATCAATCGCTTGGTCGTAAGAAAATCAAACCTGTTTGAAATCCTGTCGGCCGTCGTGAGGGTGTCACCGCAGCCTCTCACACTGCGCACGCGCTAACACAGAAATGAAAGTGAAAAGACGGTGCAGCACGGCAGTGCAGCGTGTGATGTGGACACAAGCGATCGAGGCACAACTTGTAGAACTTTGGCAAGTTCATCCGAGCCTTTTCGATGTGGCCTCACAAAATTATCACGACCACAACAACCGTGAAAATAGTTGGATTTACATTGCTGCTCAATCACAGCTGCCTGATCAATGTTTTTCATTAGCAATTTAACAAAGTTGATGGTGGTGTGTGTGTCTGTGTGAGTGAAAGACAGAGAGGGAGAGCGAGCGACAGACAAATTTCCTGAGAGGACTCGACACCAACAGTCTGTGGAGCATGAAGGACCGTGTCATAAATCGGCTGTGTGCAGGCAGGAAAAGGACCCAAAATTCAGACTCAAAACGGCAGCTTTTATTGCTTAACAAAAAACAAAAAAAACTTTACTGGGATCTGCAGGGAGAAATACACAGCATGAGGGCACTTACAACACTGACACAGAGAAACACAGGCCTTAAATACACTGGGAAGTAACGAGGGGAATGAGACACAGAAGGGGAGCACAGGTGGGAGAAATCAGACATAACGAGAGTCAAGGGAAGCGAAACACAATACATTCACATAGGACACAGACCTTCAAAGTAAAACAGGAAATGTAACACAGAGACACAGACTTGACTAGGAGATACAGCTGACAGGGGAGACAGAGCAGCAAAGAAACACAGAGATCAACATAAAGGAGGCACAGAGGGCAGCTACTAAATACTCAGAAAACTAAAGAGAATACAAGCAACCCAAACTCAGACACTAGACTCTATAGAATAAACTGGGACAACAAAGAGAACATAGAACATACATCATAATAAAAAAAATACTGAGACACTAGAAACTCAACACTGGGTCAGGAGACCCAGGATCCTGACAGACCATGTCAATAGTCTTAAATAAGGCATCAGGCTTACGGCAATTTGTCTGAATAATAGCAGCAAAATGTTTCCTCTTAACATCTTTTTACAGTTTTCTGATAAGAATTTCAGTAATTCTGTAATGTTTGGTATGACGCCTGAAGTTTATCCTGCTTCCATTTACGTTCAGCTCTCCTACAATTTCTTCTGGCAGCACGGGTGTCTTCATTCAGCCAGGGTTCAGATTTGGCTTTAACTTGCCTAAGCTTAAAGGGGGCCACCGAATCTAAAACGGTTTGGCAGACTGAGTAAAACCATGTGCTCAGCTCTTCTGAATCATTATATACAGAATCAGGAAGTCTGCAGTTCTGATTAAAAACAACAGAGAACTTACCAGCAGAGGATGGGTTAAAAATACGCCAGCACCGAGCAACAACAGGAGGAGGACAATATCACAAACTTCTAAGTTAGAGACAGGTAAATCATGAGTTATAACAAGATCCAACTTGTGCCCGTATTTTTGTGTAGGCACAGACACAGGTTGCTCAAGATCAACGGAATCGATAAGATTGAAAAAGTCCTTTGCCATTGGCTTGTCAGGGCAGCACATGTGAATACTGAAGTCCCCAACAATAAGGACATGATGGTATTTTGGCATAATTTCAGCCAACAGATCAGAAAAGTCATTCAAGAAGTCCTTATTGTATTTGGGGGGTCTGTAAACCACAGCACAGAGCACTGTGTGAGACACACTCAGTTCAAAGTTACTAGGTGATGTTCATAAGGACAGTGGTTTACATTTATACTGCTTAAAAACAATCGCTAGGCCTCCTCCTATGCCTGATATTCGAGGAGAGTTTAAAAAGAAGTCATCTGGTAAGAGATCTGGGAAAACGCTGGACTCACCGGCCCTTGACCATGTCTCAGTTATACAGAATCCAGTCCTTGGGTCATAAATAAATCCTTTAAGATAAAAGTTTTATTACTCAGCACTCTAGTGTTCACCAATCCAAACCTGGTGGAGGTCAGTGTGTTCATGACAGATGAGTTCACAGGTTATTTTTACTCATTTAATCACACATTAAATCTAACATTTTAGGCAAAAATAACATCTGGAATAGTGTTTAGACTATTTCAAACATCTTATCTATCTATTTTTTGCATGCTGCAGCAATCCCATTACCCTACATCCCACGGCCTTAACATTTTTCATTCAGAGAGTACAAAAACACTTGAGATATTTTTTCATACTACACAAAATGTGTTAATCTCCTAAGACCCGAACTCTTTCATGGATTGCATTTTAAATTTTTCTTTGCTATTTGACTTTATAGTGTTCTATTGAACACTATAAAGTCACAATTGAGTAATGATGTGCAAAACTCTTTATTTGGTGTCTGAACACAGCAACATTTTTCCTGAGTATAAAAACAAAATGAGAAATAGTAGTTGTGCCCCTTTGAGCAATGTGGCTCATTTGAAAGAGCAAAATTTAGTATTGTGGTCTAGATAACCCAAAATGTGATGTCCCAATATGTGAACGCCAGGTCCTGAGGTCAAGACAGAAAAATGAGAGTTTTCTGTTCCCATAGCTATTTCACTCTTTAAAAATAATTTAAAAAACAATTTCTGAAGTAGTTAAGAGCAATTCTTCATTTCGCAACTGAATCTTTAATTACAGCTGAACAAATTGACAAGGAAAGTCTGTATTGTCTTGATGATCGAGAGATTGAAAATTTGATCAAAAAAGCTGGACCAAGAGTGAAATTCAAGAAGAAACTCAAGCTGTGAAAAGTAACTAACTGCTGATTTTTGTTAGAATTACCTGTATATTACAAAACTGTAACATTGAAATAATTTGTAGTGTAATTTTGAAAAATTTAATATGGTTTTGCGATTTCATTTTACCACAAAACACAAATCAGGTAACAGTCAACATGTCTTTTCAAGTAAGTTAAAAAAAAGTTTTTCTTTCTGATTCAGTATCTACAAAAGTATCTATACAACAAATTGCATTATTTTTTTATTTTATTTATTTATTTATTTTACATTTTGAATACATCTTAAAGTCTGCTCAGTATTGTACACAGCTTTGCACTTTTTATCTGCAGTGTAAACAGGAGCATGAAGAAGCAGCTGATTTGTTCAGGTAAGGATTATACTGCAGTATAATAAGCCTGCCTGAGACAAAGTAGAGGTCCAGTCTGTTGCTTATACAGACTGTCAGTGAGCCCCCTGGCAACCTTCCAGAAACCAATAAATGACTGAATCTAAAAACTTAATTCATAGGGGGTTGGGGAATATGCCCTTCGCTAACCATCTCTTTAAGTCTGTGTGACTGGGACCTTTTTGCTTTCTTCCCGCCTGTTTTCTGTCTGTGTCTCACTGCTTACTTCACATCGGGGCGGCCGTGGCTCAGGGGGTTGGGAAGCGTATCTGTAACCAGAAGGTCGCCGGTTCGATCCCCGGGCTCTCCCTCCTGGTCGTTGTGTCCTTGGGCAAGACACTTTACCTACACTTTGCCAGAGGGGCCGATGGCGCGATATGGCAGCCTCGCTTCTGTCAGTCTGCCCCAGGGCAGCTGTGGCTACAACCTGTAGCTTGCCTCCACCAGTGTGTGAATGCGAGAGTGAATGAATAGTGGCATTGTAAAGCGCTTTGGGTGCCTTGAAAAGCGCTATATAAATCCAATCCATTATTATCTCCCTCAGCAGCCTTTTCCTAGCGATTACTTCTAACAAAAGGTGAGCGTTGAACTTTTAATCTGAATTTAATATCACTGTCTCTGATTATATATGCATTAAAGGAGAAGTCGATCACGAATGTCTAACCTGTAAAGCAGTACTGTCTGGTTAAATATTGCATTTTATCTTACAGTTTATCTTACATTTCTTGGTCATGGATGATTTCGTAAGAACCAAACTGGTTGAATGGGGGCTAAGTGAGTGGGTGGAAAAATTTAAAGGTAAAGTATTAACGTGAATCTGGATGGGTACAGATATTGATTCGATGTGATCTGTAAACTGTAAAACAGCTATATAGACTGTGCTGCATTGCTTTTTCAGTCATTAACAAGAATTTCTGAAGCAAGTTGAGAATAAACTTTATCTCTGCAAATTTATTTTTAATGACAGATGAACAAATCGATGCTGAAAGTCTGTGCTTGATGATCGAGAAATTGATAATTTGATCACAAAAGCTGGACCAAGATGAAATTCAAGAAGAACTCAAGCTGTTAAAGGTAATTAATTTGTTTCAAAACAACATTTTATTCTAGTGTACAGAGGTGAATTTTTGTTAGAATTATCTGGTATATTGTAAAAATGTGCCTGGCAGTAATAATGCAGTGCATTTTGTTAATTCTTTACTAAAACTGAAATGTTTTTGTTGTGCTAGGAAGAAATAAACACAAATCAAGAAATCAAGAAACAGTAGTAAGAGGTTAATATTAAACACTGCTTTGCTGGGCTAAAGGGGCCTTGCTAGCTATGGGATGTTTAAGGGTGCGAAGCAGAGTCTCCAATTCTGTGATCCTGGCCTCCAGAGCTGCAAATAGTTTACAAATAGTATCATTATTGCTAAAGGAGGCTAAGGAGTAATTAAGCACAAAAGTAACAAAAGTAATCTGACACAATGAGCAAGAAAGTGCAGGAGGTACAGGTGAAAGGGCCATGCTGCTAGTGAGTTGGCTACAGGCCAAGCTAAGCTAGCGAATCCCTGATGGCACAGTGAGTGAATACTGTGACTATAATTAGTGAGTGAATACACAGAGTGCATGAAGATAACACTATGAAATACGCTATCTATACGTTTTTAATTAGACTGGCTACACAGATAAGCTACACAAAAATACCACTCTGCGTTGGAACAAGAAGTGATAGTCTACCATGGAGAGGGAACACCAAGTGACCCACTGGTGTTCGACAGCGTCTCACTGGCAGTAATTATTTGTAGAGTAATTTTATTAATTCTTAACTAATATAGATTTGAACTGATTTTACTGTTGTAGGAAGAAGAAAACTCAAATCGGGAAACAGTCAATTCTGTTCAAGTAAGTAAATGTGAAGGGAAAAGTTCTTAAATGTCCATATGACAAATACAATTTTAATACACGTTTAAGAGGTTAATATTAAACACTGCACGCACGCACAAGTATGTTTATATAACTTTATATATCTGTGAATTTGTATATGTTTTGACGTGTTACTGGGGTTATAAAAGCAAACACATCAAACAAATTGTAAGGAAGAATTTCTGATGGATAAATAGGAAGAAAACGTGTTGATTATTAGTAGTGGTGGAAAGGGGGTGGGATTAAAAAAAGCTTATGCTTCTTCCAGAGCTGCTTCTTACTCCTTTTTTAACATACAGGGGTTTTTTATTTTATTTTATAACCATTATTGTTTGGCTTTCCTTTGTTTTGCTTTGTTTGTTTTTGTTTCTTTCCCCGCCACAATACAACACATTACAAATACCAGGAATTTCGAGCAGTTTCCTTCATATGGACTTCGTTATCTTCTTATTATTTCCATCTGTCTCTCTCTCTCTTATGAACCGGATCTGTTAGTGCTCTGGCGCTCAGCCTGGCGCACTGGACCGAACCAAATCATGAAATAAGGAGGGGAGGCGATGTCAGACGCTGACTAGATTTCATTATTTGTTGGCAATGACAAAACGACATTAATTCTAGAAGAGAGGAGTGGTAAGGTCAAATACCTTATGAAACAAACATCCCTTTATTGTAATATGTTAATATTTTCAAAAGTAAAAGTAATTGACGGTTTACTATTTTTCTAGCGCTCATGTTATCACTTTTCTCATCCTTATGACGCCTCTGTTTGTTAGTACGGAATGAAGCTTAGAAAACGGGACATAATTGTGCGATTTTATCAACAATTTGTGTTAAATACTTATATAAGACAGTGTTCTTTATTTCTTGTATTTTGTTTTTAATCTGTAAACTTTAATCCATTCGATTTGTTTGATACCAAACAAAACCGCTTTCTACATGCATCAACACCTCTTCTGCGCCTTCCCTATCCTCTTTTTTTTGTTTTCTCAGCTCTGCTTTTCCCTGCACACCCACTTTACTCTGTCTAGGTTTAGCGTTGTATTATATGTAGAGATCCACTTTCACTTGCCTTTTGCCAAACAGTCAACTACACCTTGTGCAAAACCGAGTCCCAGATTGTTTTTGGACTTTTTGCTAGATTTTTTTTTTTCCAGTGTGTGCCTCCCTGCATTTTGTTTTTATTTTATTTTGTTTTTTTTAACTTTTTGTTCATTTATTTCTTTTATTGTCAACTGTCTTTTTCTGCATTACTTTAAACCAAAGGTAAGTAGTTTAAACTTTTCATTTGAATTCAATAAAAGTTTATCTGAATATAGAGTTAGAGTCAAACATTTTGGGACGTACATTCTCCAGGGCTGTGGGATGCGCCAGGAAGTTGGGGGTGGGGAGGTTTAGGGTGTAAGAGATAAAGTGTACATTGCATTCCTCTTGTCATGATCCAATGCGCTCTATAAAGTCTGTGAACTAGCAAATCCAGCTGCACACAGAGCACAAGAATAAACAGTATAAACTGAAACTGATTGGTCCGCACAGCCAAGAAAATCATATCAGATGTTCTGTGGCTAAAATAACTCTTTCATCCACAAAATGGGTGGAGGTGTTAGAACTGAAGGGGAAAAAAAAGGATTGAACCAAAAGTGTCATATTAGCCGAACTGTTTATATTTGGTTTTTAAACTGTGTGTATTTTTCTATCAAACTCAGACTCCGTCTATAAGTATTTTGTCAGAAATATTTTTTTATTCTGTTTCCAGTGACATTATGTTCAGTTGAGGTACTGTTGCTGCCCATCTTAAGTTGGGCTTTGGACAACTTGCCCCATTCACGCCCATTCATACAACCACTTTTTCTGTGCTCTTTACTTTAGACTTTTTGAATGCAGGATATTTTATTAAAGCTATTTAGCAGGAGCAAAGCAAAGGATGTATTAAATAATAATAATTACTTAATATACTTAACTAATTATTCTACTCCGAGATAATGCAAATTTCTAATACTGATCTTGAGAGTAATGAGAGAGCAGAGGATTGGCACATCCAGGCAGGAAGTTGCACTTCTTTGGGTCGTGTCAATATAATCCAATAGTAAGGTAGTAACGCTATACTGAGTCCTTCAATTACCGGTACTTGACATTGTAATCCAACACAACACAAATAGAGAATAAATGTAGTTTAGCACTTTTGTGCTATTTTGTCACATAATCATATGATTATGTGATTAAAATAGCACAAAAGTGCCTTCCTTTCCAAACTGCATTTATTCTCTATTTGTGCTGTGTTGGATTACAATGTCAAGTAATTGAAGGACTCAGTATAGCGTTACTACGTTACTATTGGATTATATTGGTCTGGGGAGGTTGTTACCCCCCTCTCTCAGTCACTTCCATCTGGCCTGCACAAACACCACCTCTTCCTGCTCTTCTCTGTTCTCAGTTCTGCTTTACCCTGCATCCGCTTTATTCATGTTGGATTTACCTTTCTATTAAATGTATAGATGCAGCTGCAATTGTGCAGTCTGAGCCACACAGTTCCAGTTTGCTTTTAACTTGTTTTTAACCTGTTTTCAGACTTTTTGCTTTCTTCCCGCCTGTTTTCTGTCTGTGTCTCACTGCTTACTTCACATCGGGGCGGCCGTGGCTCAGGGGGTTGGGAAGCGTATCTGTAACCAGAAGGTCGCCGGTTCGATCCCCGGGCTCTCCCTCCTGGTCGTTGTGTCCTTGGGCAAGACACTTTACCTACACTTTGGCCAGAGGGGCCGATGGCGCGATATGGCAGCCTCGCTTCTGTCAGTCTGCCCCAGGGCAGCTGTGGCTACAACCGTAGCTTGCCTCCACCAGTGTGTGAATGCGAGAGTGAATGAATAGTGGCATTGTAAAGCGCTTTGGGTGCCTTGAAAAGCGCTATATAAATCCAATCCATTATTATCTCCCTCAGCAGCCTTTTCCGCATTACTTCTAACAAAAGGTGAACTGTTTGAACTTTTAATCTGAATTTAATATCACTGTCTCTGATTATATGTGCATTAAAGGAGAAGTTGATCACAAATGTCTAACCTGTAAAGCAGTACTGTCTGGTTAAACATCACAGTTTATCTTACAGTTTCACTTCCTTGTCATGGATGATTTCGTAAGAAACAAACTGGCTGAATGGGGGCTAAGTGAGTGGGTGGAGAAATTTAAAGGTAAAGTATTAACGTGAATCCATGATCGGTACAGATATTGATCCTGATGTGATCTGTTAACTGTGAAACAGCTCATATAACTATGCCCATTGCTTTGTCACTCATTGAACAAGAATTTCTAAAGCAAGTTGAGAATAATCTTTATCTCTGCAACTTTATTTTTAATTACAGATGAACAAATCGATGCAGAAAGTCTGCGTGTCCTTGATGATCGAGAAATTGATAATTTGATCCCAAAAGCTGGACCAAGAGTGAAATTCAAGAAGAACCTCAAGCTGTTAAAGGTAATTAAGTTTTTTAACAACATTTTTATTTGAGTGTTCGGAGGTGAACTGTTGTTAGAATTATCAGAATATTAAAAATGTACTGGCGGTAATAATATGTAGTGTCATTTTTGTTATTTCTTTACTAAAACTGAAATGTTTTTGTTGTGCTAGGAAGAAATAAACACAAATCAAGAAATCAAGAAACAGTAGTAAGAGGTTAATATTAAACACTGCTTTGCTGGGCTAAAGGGGCCTTGCTAGCTATGGGATGTTTAAGGGTGCGAAGCAGAGTCTCCAATTCTGTGATCCTGGCCTCCAGAGCTGCAAATAGTCTACATTTATTGCAAGTATCATTATTTCTAAAGGAGGCTAAGGCATAATTAAGCACAAAAGTAAGAAAAGTCATCTGACACAATGAGCAAGAAAGTGCAGGACGTACAGGTGAAAGGGCCATGCTGCTAGTGAGTTGGCTACAGGCCAAGCTAAGCTAGCGAATCCCTGATGGCACAGTGAGTGAATACTGTGACTATAA
>NW_024582696.1:658453-672817 GCF_018398535.1 Haplochromis burtoni | reverse complement strand
GCTTTCCCCCAACCTGGATCCATTTGAGTTCGCATACCGGTCAAAACGCTCAACCGATGATGGAATTTCAACTGCCCCTCACTCAGCCCTCACACATCTGAACACTAGAGACTCATATGTCATAGACTTCAGTTCAGCCTTCAGCATCATCATTCCCCAGCAACTCATTGACAAACTAGATCTGCTGGGGATCAGCACCTTGCTGTATAACTGGCTGCTAGATTTCTTGACAGGAAGACAGCAGATAGTACGGGTCGACAGCAACACCTCCAGCCCAAGAACACTGAATACGGGGGCTCCCCAAGGATGTGTGTTGAGCCCCCTTCTCTTCACGACGAGATCTACTACAGGGGTGAAGTTAACCATCTGGCTGAGTGGTACAGCAACAACAACCTGTCCCTAAATGTGGAGAAGACCAACAGCGACTCTACTTCCTCTGCAAACTGAGAAGCACAAGAGATTCAACCCCCATTATGAGCACCTTCTACAGAGGCACAGTTGAGAGTATCCTCACCAGCTGCATCACTGTGTGGTATGACTCCTGCACTGGGTCCTGCAGGAAAAAATGACAACGGGTAGTGAGAGCAGCTGCACCTGCCTCATCTGGAAGGTCCTCTCCATTACAGGTGACTCCACTCATCCCTTCAACAGCGTCTTCAGTTTGCTGCCATCAGGAAGGATACTGAAGAGCCTCCGGGCCAGAACACACAGACTGAGAGACAGCTTTGTCCATCGGGCTGCCAGGATGCTGACCATCTCTGAATCGAGAAGGGGGGCCCAAGGGTACATCTTTCGCCATCCTACAATGCTGTGATTGTAGCCATTCCCCACTTACTGTGAATGGTACTCATGGCCATTAATCAGTAGGCTTTGATTAGTTATCATTGATCAATGGTCATAAGAATTTGCATACTAACAATCATGGAACTAACCCCCCAGCACTTTGTTCATTAAGTGGTGCTAATTTCCTTCACTATGCAAATGTACTGTTTATAAGGTTGGGGAAACCTGCAGTCAGCTGAGACTGAAGAAGTCACTTGGATGAGTGACGAAACGTTTCTCCAACTGAAAATGTCCAGATGAACAGAATCAACCTTTTGGGATTTACTTACCTGGATGATTAAGCACGCATCAAGACCTTATTTTATTAAAATGTTAGCAGCACAAACAAAAATGTTTGCAGCACAAACAAGCACAAACGTAGCACAAACGTTTGACATCAATTTTCTTTGATTTGGGTAATGTGGGGGGGCTGGTTGACCTTTTGACCTTTACCTTTTCATTAATATCTTTAAAACAGAAGCAGAACAAACGACAATTTTAGCAGCACAAACCAGCACAAACATAGCACAGTTGATTGACACCAATTTTGTTTGATTCCATTAATGTGGGGGGCTGGTTGACCTTTGATGACCTCTAGAAATTTTTATTAATATCTTTAAATGATAGCAGCACAAACAAAAAGTTTTGCAGCATAAACCAGCATAAACGTACCACAAACGTTTGACACCACTTTTGTTGGATTTGGGTAATGTGGGGGAGCTGGTTGACCTCTGATATCCTCTAGAAATTTTTATTAATATCTTTAAAATGATAGCAGTACAAACGAAAATTTTGCAGCACAAACGTAGCACAAACGTTTGACATCAATTTTGTTTGATTTGGGTAATGTGGGGGGGCTGGTTGACCTTTTGACCTTTACATATACATTAATATCTTTAAAACAGAAGCAGCACAAACGACAATTTTAGCAGCACAAACCAGCACAAACATAGCACAGTTGATTGACACCCATTTTGTTTGATTTAATTAATGTGGGGGGGCTGGTTGACCTCTGATGACCTCTAGAAATTTTTATTAATATCTTTAAAATGATAGCAGCACAAACGAAAATTTTTGCAGCACAAACCAGCACAAACGTAGCACAAACGTTTGATACCACTTTTGTTGGATTTGAAGAAGGTGGGGGGGCCCTTCATTACACAAGTTTAATTGTTTCACGCTGAAAAGTTGGTTTGTTTTGGCTCTCACTGAAGACACCGACACTGAAGACATAGCTGTTCTTTTGTACTGCTTTTAAGCGACTCTGCCATGTTTTCATGTTTCTTCTTTCCGTGTGTCCGCTACTTTGAAACGCTTGGGCCGCTCTGCCCTCCACAGTTTCAAACTGGTCATGTGACTGCATGGCCACATCTCATTGGTAAAAAAGTTACCGGAAACTCCACTGGCAGCTAGGGCTGCTCAATTAATCGAATTTTAATCACGATTACGATCTGGGCTTTCAACGATCATTAAAAATGACTGAGCCGATTATTAGCCCCTCCCTCATTTATCCGCGACACCTTAAAGGCCGGTCCGTGCATAATCGAGCACCCTACTGGCAGCATATTATCTAATGTGTTAAACTAATTATTTTTTAAAGAGTAACGATCGAATTTTGTAAATGTAGCGGAGTAAAAGTACTGTTTCTTCTTGCACAAATGTACTCAAGTAAAAGTAAAAAGTATCGTGCAAAAAAGGTACTTTAAAAGTAATTTTTTTTCAAAAACTTACTCAAGTAAATGTCCATCCATCCATCATCGCTTCCGCTTGTCCTTTTCAGGGTCGCGGGGGGCGCTGGAGCCTATCCCAGCTGTCATAGGGCGAAAGGCGGGGTACACCCTGGACAGGTCGCCAGTCTGTCGCAGGGCTCAAGTAAATGTAACGGAGTAAATGTAACTCATTACTACCCACCTCTGTCCGCCACTCTTAAATTATGAAGTTTACGCTACCTGGAATACATGTGGAGAATGTGGACACTGGTGGAGAGAATGTCCAAAAGGACAAGGAGGCATCCAGTGCTGGATTGAACAACCCAAAATGAGACCACAATTAGGACAAACTGGACTTCAAGGCCCTTACCTAGCCCTTACCACTCACTCCTGATCTAAGGTCTTTCATGGTGAGAGTTAGACCTAAAGTTCCTAAATCACTCTTTTGCATAAATATTAAAAATCTAACGGAACAGTTGTCATAGTAAAACAAATGAACAAACAAATGAACACAGTAAAGTAAATATAAACAATGTTCAAAGTGGAGCCTTATTAGGGTAGGAAATACAGAAAATGCAGAAATCCTATTTTCATGTCTTTGCCATTGTTGCATCATTTAGAGCTCTGTCCACTGCTGCTGCTGCTTCAGTGCTGAATCCCGGGACTACCCGAGTTTGCATTGTCTCCTGGGCTTTGTGCAGATCATCCATCAAGCCCATAAATCCTCTGAACTGGCGAAAATGAGGATTCCCCTCAAGGATTGCCTCAATGCGTTTATTCCAACTGCCATTGTCTTTGAATTCAATTTAATTAAATTCAATGTTATTTATATAGTGCCAAATCACAACAACAGAATGAATTCTGTAACATTTACATACATTCATATTTTGATGGATGCATTGAAGAGCATCCATAAATTTAGGGGCGCACAGAGAGGGGGTTCCTCAGAGTATTATGACATTAAACACTTAATACTCTACACCTCGCAAAGCACTACAACATTAGACTGCAATCTGTGTAATGTGTTCTTCTGTAATACTAGGGCTAAAAAAAGCAGAGTAAAATGTTTCCATTTTTGGTTGTAATGCTGTGTCTGCTCTGCAGTTGTAATTCCACCTGGCCCTTGGAATTAGAGTGAAAACACACAACATATTGCTTTTGACACCTGACTACTCTTCATGAAAAAAAACTTGAAAATCAAATAGATAAGCTCAAATGATTAATTTCTTGTCTTTAATCCTAATCCCTATGATGTTGAAAAATGAACATATCTATCTTTTGAGCCGACCACAAATCACTCCTTCCACCCTTTGCTGGATTTATTTTTGACCATGATAGTATCTCGTGTCCTGCTAGAAAGATAGCAAGCATTAAGACAAGTCTCTGCAAGCTTTGGAAATGAAAGCTAATCCTGGCTGTGATCCCAGATGTTCCCATCCAGCAACAATTTATCACTTAGTTCATCAAAATTGGAACCTAAACACTGTATGTTCATTTGTATCCAACTAGATATTAAATGTAATCATACCAAGCTATTTTATAGTATTAAAGTACCTAATATTATGTTCCCAGTGGCTATATATAACACCTTTCTGGCAATAACAGAAAGTCTGACTCTGAATTTTATACCAGATGTCTTGGATTTTTATGTCATGTAACTATACACCAGTGGCACTGCAAGTTTAAAACTGGATATCAAAATATCAAAGATACTTGGGCGCACAGACAAGCTTATTAAATACTGTGTCAAGTTAATATCAATTTATCTTCAAGATTTACTGGAATGAATAACCCACAAACCATGCAGAGCACTGTTGTGATTTACCACTAACTATTCTGTTAAAATTTCGTACATTTTCCATTTTTAGGGGCATAATCATTTGAAGGAATATATGAACCAAAATACATTGACAATATTTTTTTTCATTAAGGAATCCAGCTATATTAACATGAGAATTTTACATTTTATTTTTTTTAATTTAAAAAATATGTTTTATAAGAAAAGAAGGATTTCATATGTGGAAAATTAATCAAGGTAATTCAGTTATTTTTGACCATATCAGTATCAAGAAGCAAGGTGTCAGACATTCATGACCAAACTAAGGAGAGTGTAAATGCTGAGGAAGCAGAGTCGTTGTTTATAAAAGCAGCAGCTCTGGACATTTGCTCTAGCTGACGGGCATCTAAGACGGGTGAGTACAGTAAAGGATTCAGCTACCATGTTTTATCTACTGTGTATTATATGCGCTCATTAAGTTTATATTTTACACTTTTAAGTGTCGGGTTATTATATTTTTTAATGGCATTGAAAATTTTGCTTTTTGAATGGATTCTTAAACTAAAGAGTAAAATGTCCATTGATATACGTTTACTTATTTTATAGCACCTTGACATACACAGGATACCAAGGAATTTCTGTTTGCATCAGCTGAGGTAAACTCCACGAATCAAAAAGAATGGATGTTAATTATGGTTTGTATAATAAGTACAGTATTTGAATCATGTGTCAATCCATCATATTTTCAGTCTCTAGTAAAGTGCCACCATGAGCACAGACGCGGAGATGGCGCAGTATGGCCCAGCGGCCATTTACCTCCGCAAGCCAGAAAAGGAGAGGATTGAGGCCCAGACTGCTCCATTTGATGCCAAGACGGCCTTCTTTGTGACTGATACTGATGAGATGTATGTCAAGGGGAAACTCGTCAAGAAGGAGGGTGGTAAAGCCACTGTTGAGACAGATGGAGGAAAGGTAGATGAATAATCTATGTACTTTATCTGTTTGTTAAATATATAATGCCGAACTGTGAAAGATGAAGTTGTCTGATGGATCATTAAAATCTATTCAGACGGTCACTGTAAAGGAGGATGAAATCCACCCTAGGAACCCTCCAAAGTTTGATAAGATGGAGGACATGGCCATGATGACCCACCTTAATGAGCCATCTGTGTTGTTTAACCTCAAAGAGCGTTATGCATCATGGATGATCTACGTAAGTTTTCACATTGCTTTGTGTGAGAGGAAAGTATCATGCTGATCTGTAAATGTTTAAATGATATTTATTGTCTATGATACAGACCTACTCTGGGTTGTTCTGCGTTGTCGTCAATCCCTACAAGTGGCTTCCTGTATATGATGCTACATGTGTAGCAGCATACAGAGGAAAGAAGAGGATTGAGGCTCCACCCCACATCTTCTCCATCTCTGACAATGCCTATCAGGCCATGCTCACTGGTAAGCTCAATTTCCTATTAAAGCCTTTAAATGCATTTAGGACTTCTACTTAAAGAGATGACCATTAATCATTGCGTGAAAAAAATTGCTTCTTACCACATAGCTACTTATAAGTGATAGGAAATAAATGAATACTAAGATTATTCAAGACATGCTTATATGTTTTTCTTTTAGATCGTGAGAACCAGTCTGTCCTGATTACGTGAGTATAATAAAAACTGTATGCAAAATATATAAAAACGATATAAAGGCATTTTAACAATGTGTCACATAAACCCCAGTGGAGAATCCGGTGCGGGAAAGACTGTCAACACCAAACGTGTCATCCAGTACTTTGCAACAATTGCAGCTCTTGGAGCTAAGAAGGCTGAGCCAGCAGCTGGCAAAATGCAGGTAGATTTTTTATTCTGCATCAACGTCTTTGTGACAGAAAAAGAAAATCAATTTTGGAAGATCAGCTCACATAAACACAATATATTCTTGCAGGGCTCTCTTGAGGATCAGATTGTTGCTGCCAACCCTCTGTTGGAGGCCTACGGTAATGCCAAGACTGTGAGGAATGACAACTCCTCTCGATTTGTAAGTGATTAAAATGAGTTAATGTAAATGAGCTTTTTACTACTTGCTCTCATGAAAGGCAATATTAATAAAGATCTACCCATGTAGGGTAAATTCATCAGGATTCACTTTGGCACATCTGGCAAGCTGTCTTCAGCTGATATTGAAACATGTAAGTTTGAACCACAGTGTAAATTACCATTATCTGTGATAGAAATTATTTTACAGCACATAAAGAGATGAGTCACTTAATTTCAGAAGAAGTAATATTGTCTGTTGTGGTGGAACACACGGATGCATGAACAGTGTGGTTACGCTATATATATAAGTTATATACTGTAACCCAGCAGTTATCTTGTGTAAGTATAAGTAGGAACATATTGCAACTTCACGGAACATTTAAAGTATAATAAGGTATACTGTGAAGCACGCTATAAGTAAAGCAACAGAACTGAAAAAAGTTTCAAACACGCCCAATGACAGCCAAGGAAATAAATGCATGTATGATCCATTTTGCAGTTTTGACTGTGATGTCTCATGTCTACAGTGTCAAAATTAATCTGTTGTCCTTAGATCTGCTGGAGAAGTCCCGTGTCACCTTCCAGTTGTCTGCTGAGAGGAGCTACCATATCTTCTATCAGCTGATGACAGGCCACAAGCCTGAGCTTCTGGGTATGTTGACAGGACACGTAAATTTAAATTTTAAATCCATTAAAATCACATTCTAAGCAAAAAAACAAGTTAACTTCATTTCTCCTTTCAGAGGCTCTTCTGATCACAACTAACCCTTATGACTATCCAATGATCAGTCAGGGTGAATTGGATATTGTCAGGACATTCTTATGACATCAAGTATAGCAAATCGGAGTCGCATTGCAATGCAGATGGGTTGTCCAGGTTGCCCCTCCCTGTCAAAAAACCCGTCTCTGACACTGTTGAGATCCTCTACTTCAGGGAGGTAGAGACTGTCACAGGCTGGGTCTCCGACCCAGCACTCTGAGTTTTCTTTGTATTTTTTGATATGTTATTAGTTTTTGTGTTATTTCCTATTTGCCTTTAGTTTAGGCAGTTATTGTTCCTGGGTTTTCTATGTTTTGGGGTTTTGTATTTATTCATCACGTATTAGGTCTGTTAAGTTGTGTTGTCATGTTTAGTTTTAGTATTTCCTGTTTTATTCTGACAATGTCATGTGTTCTTTGTTCATTGTATTTAGCTTTCCTCTCCTGGTCCTGTCATTAGGTTTATGTCTGTCAGCTGTTCCCCCATGTGTCTCCACTTCCCCTGATCACCTCATGTCTGTATTTAAGCCTTTTGTTTTCTTCATGCCATTGTCGGGTCGTTTGTTATGTTGACCTTAGCCTTAGTTTTCGTCTTTGCCTGTTTATTTTCTCCATAGTTATAGTTTTTGGTCTTAGTACCTTTAGTGTTCTGTTTCTTAGTGTTTTGCCAGTTTGTTTTGGTTTCCTGGTTTACCCCTGCCGTCATTTTAATAAAGCCTCACCTTTCTGTTAAAACCTTACTACTCCTCGTCGTCATCTGCTTTTGGGTCCTGTTTCCACACACATCGCCGCACCCCGCCGTGACAGTACGACCCGACGAGTATGACCCAGCAGACTCAGCTCTCACCGAGTGTCTGGAGGAGACGGCTCGGATCCAAGCGATCCTCGACCGCATCTTTACAGCGCCCGATTTGAAGAGCAAGCTGTGATTAACGTTGCTGAAGCTATTATGGAGAGGGATCCCCGCCTTCTCCAGCTCCCGGACTCACCTGCCATAGTTGATGCCTTTACGAGGATAAAGGAGATGCTGCAGGCCCAGGAACTGTCGAGTCAGGAAATGGCTTCCAGCACCCACCAGTCACAACAACCCCACAATCAGTCGTCTCCACTGCTGCCTCTAGAACCTGAGTGTGTCCGTGTCGGTTCGCTGAGATTCGCCGCAGCGTCACCACCTCTCAGCTCACCAGTTTCCACGCCCTCATCACAGTCTCGCCATACTCCTGCCACGGTCCAGCGCGAGGAAGCGCTGGACACCATTGATTTGGATCACGACGAGCGTCAGTCGATATTCTGCGCTCTATTGGAGGAGGAGCTCCGGTGGAAGCCATGGCTCATTCCGGAGCACGAGCCCTCTTTCCGGGGTACTCGACTGGCTCTCGGGGGACCTCGGAGTTACCAGGGATTTCCACCCATTGCTCCGCCGTCTTCCACTCACAAGAAAAAGCAGCGTGCGCGCCACCGACGCTCCGCACCACGAACGCAAGTGAGTGACTATATTTTGGCTCCTCATGTTTTTTCTCAGGAGATTATCGAAACTGACACTGCCTTTCCGGTTCATGAGCCCGGCTATGATGAGACTGTTTTCACTGGAAATGCTAGCCATCAGGCTCAGCTAAGCTGCTGTGGGACTGCAATCCAGGCCGGTTTGGAGCCGGGGACGGAGGTGCAGCTTGTACAGCCTTTTTCAGTGTCAGCTGGAGGGCCCGAGGAGCCCGTCCGGCCTCACGTTTCGTCTGCTGGAGGTTCGGGAGAACCCAGCCAGCTTCATGTTTCGTCTGCTGGAGGTTCGGGAGAACCCAGCCAGCTTCACTGTCGTCTGCTGGAGGTTCGGGAGAACCCAGCCAGCTTCATGTTTCGTCTGCTGGAGGTTCGGGAGAACCCAGCCAGCTTCATGTTCGTCTGCTGGAGGTTCGGGAGAACCCAGCCAGCTTCATGTTTCGTCTGCTGGAGGTTCGGGAGAACCCAGCCAGGCCTTCATGTTTCGTCAGCTGGAGCCCGAGGAGCCCGTCCAGCCTCACGCCACGTCAGCTGAGGGCCTGAGGAGCCCGTCCAGTTTCACACCTCGTGTAGCTGGCGGGCCCAAGGAACCCGTCCTGGCCACCTTCTGCTTCACCACCTGTGGTCTGCAGCGCCACCACCTGCGCTCCTGTGCCGCCGCCTGCAGGACCACCACCTGCTGCGCTACCGCTTGCTGCTTCTGCGCCTCAGCCTGAGGACGACGCCTCGCCTGGTTCTGCCACACCTCAGTCTGAGAACTCATACAAACTCATTTCACCCACTATAGACTGTGTGTTGCTGCAACTTACACAGCCTCCTGCCACGTCAGCTGGGGGGCCCGAGGAGCCCGTCCAGCCACCGCCTGTGGCTGCCTCACTGTCACCTGGTTCTGCCTCTGCTACGCCTGGTCAAGCTTCTGCTATGCCTGGTCCAGCCTCTGCTTCTGCTACGCCTGGTCCAGCCTCTGCTTCTGCTACGCCTGGTCCAGCCTCTGCTTCTGCTCGCCTGGTCCGCCTCTGCTTCTGCTACGCCTGGTCCAGCCTCTGCTTCTGCTACGCTGGTCCAGCTTCTGCTCTGCTTCTGCTTCGCCTGGTCCGCTTGTCTGCTCGCTTCTGCTTCGCTCCTGGTCCAGCTTCGGCTTCTGCTTTGCCTGCTCCAGCTTCGGCTTCTGCTTCACCTGGTCCAGCTTCGGCTTCGGCTTCTGCTTTGCCTGGTCCGGCTTCGGCCTCGGCTTCTGCTTCGCCTGGTCCGGCTTCGGCCTCGGCTTCTGCTTCGCCTGGTCCGGCTTCGGCCTCGGCTTCTGCTTCGCCATCTCGGTCCAGCCTCGGCCTCTGTTCCTGCTTCGCTCCGCCTGGTCCAGCTTGGCCTCGGCTTCTGCTTCGCCCTCGCCTGGTCCAGCTTCGGCCTCTGTTTCTATGTCGGCCTCGCCTGGTTCTGCGGCTGTGTTGCTGTCGCCCAAGCCTCGTTTTGCCCCTCGGGATCGCCGGCCGCTTTCCGGGCCGTCAGCTGGGCATCGTTGCCGTCGGGGTCGGCCCCCTGAACCTTTGACCTCTGACCTGCTGTGCTCTCGACCTCCGGGTCGGCCCCCTGAGCTCATGGATTTTGGACTGCTGGACCGTTGGCCTCCTGGTCGGCCTCCTGAACTTTTGAACTTTCTTTTGTTTTGCTGTCGACCTCCGGGGCGGCCGCCTGAACCGCTTCGCCATTCGCTCCTGTTCTGCCGGGTTCATGGTCGCCCTCCTGAAGCTGGGTCTCGGACTCTTGTACCCTTGTTGTTTTTGGCCTGTGTGCTTCTGGTGCTTTGTTTTTGGTTTTGTTTCCAGCCCTCCTTCCTGGTCCCCCTCCGCCCGTCCCTGGGTGGGTTGTCGTGGTTTTGTGTTTGTTTTTTCTGGCCGTGTGTCTTGGGCTTTGTTTTTGGGTTTTGTTTCCAGCCCTCCTTCCTGGTCCCCCTCCGCCCGCCCTGGGTGGGTTGTCGTGGTTTTGTGTTTGTTTTCTGGGTGTTTTCGGGCGTCTGGAATCCGCCCTTAAGGGGGGGGCTCTGTCACAGGCTGGGTCTCCGACCCAGCACTCTGAGTTTTCTTTGTATTTTTTGATATGTTATTAGTTTTTGTGTTATTTCCTATTTGCCTTTAGTTTAGGCAGTTATTGTTCCTGGGTTTTCTATGTTTTGGGGTTTTGTATTTATTCATCACGTATTAGGTGTCACGGACCCAGTTCCAGGGATTCGGGGTCCGTGAGCAGTCTGGACTACTATTGTAGTTATTATCATTATTATTGTGGTTATTGTTATTATGGTTGTCTGCTGTCTTGTTTTCCGTGTTGGTGTACTGTCAGGTGTTTATGGGTGTGTGCATGTGTGTGAGGGTGCGGTCGTGGCAGGCACTTCTAGGCCTGGTGGGGGTGGCCCTGCCAGCTGACCGGTCCCACCCAGGAATCCACACACACCTGGCGCCGATCAAGCCTCGTCAGAGGAGCTTCAAAACAGTGTGGCTGAGAGCTCCTCGACGCTGGATCGTTGAGTGACTTCCCGTCAGTCTTAGTTTATCGTGCAAGGTTAGTGCAAGTCTGCCGTTAGGTGTTGTACTCACGACTGCCTTTTGTATGCGTGTTTCCTCAGGAGGAATTGTGGCGACCAGGAGGCAGCACACGGACAGTACACAGGGAACGGAGACAGAGCACGGAGCACGGGATAAAGGAGAAGACACGGAACGGGAGTTGGGATCGCACGGGGAGTTTATTGTTGTTTGGATTGTCACCACTGTAAATAAACGCACTGCCTTCAGCGCCAAGTCCTGCATTTTGGGTCCTCATTTCTCACATCCCCACGGTCTGCCAGCCAGACCGTGACAGAACGATCCAGCCATTATGGGCCCAGCGGACTTAAGGACCGTCTCACAGGAGGGATTGCTCGCTCAGCTCTGGAAATACTGTCGGAGCATTATCCAGGCGGCAGATCCACATCAGAGACACATGCAGGTCGTATTTTTTGATGCCTTCCTGTCTTCAACCACCTGTTCTATGAGCTTTCTGGACATTGCAAGACTAATTCAAATTGTAACTGTGTTGCGGGCTAGCTCTAGCTTTGAACTGTTTGGTTTAGGCTGTCCGGGCAAGGAGGATGCGGCTGCCTCCCTGGCAGCCCTCGCTGCCTGGTTTTTTCTTAATAGGCGGAAGGTTTTCCCACCGCCGCTTGCTGCTCACCTATTGGACCCTCCACTGCAAGGAGGACGGCGCCCTACTCCATCTCCTCTCACTTCTTCAATGACCTCTGTGTCAGCAGACCAAAGACCGACAGTGCTGGTCACCACAGTGAGTAAACCGGACCCTGTCATTTTAACTAATCCAGTCACAGATGAACAGGGGACAGGTCCCTTTGCCCCGCCAACACGAAAGAGACGGCGCCGGCGTCATCCTCGCCAAACCGAAGCTCACTTCACTCCTGTGGTTTGGGAAGAACCAGCTGACTCTGGACTGATCGCACGAGGAGCCGCGGACCCAGTGCTAGAACATGAGCCTGCCACTACAGACAATCGGGAGGCTGAGATTCTCCCCAGGGCTTCCCCAGAGGCTGAACTGGAGGCCTCAGTTGCCTCTGGCCCCCTGGAAATTGCTGAGCCAGCGGTAACATTGTTTTCCTCTCCACCCTTCATGTTGGACATATCACCCTCACTTCAATTAGCTGCCCAGCTAGTCAGTCGGTCATCATCTGTTCCACCTTCCACATCCACTGCTCTGCCACCGCATCCACCGCCTGCTGCTGCCATGTCGCCATCGTCACCGCCGGGTGACCGGCTCAGCGTGCGGGGGGATCCCGCGCCGCAGCCGGAGGAGCTCAGCGAGCCGGAGGAGCTCAGCGAGCCGGAGGAGCCGCACCGCCAGCTGAGGAGCTCAGCGAGCCGGAGGAGCCCGCACCGCCAGCTGAGGAGCTCAGCGAGCCGGAGGAGCCCGCACCGCCAGCTGAGGAGCTCAGCGAGCCGGAGGAGCTCAGCGAGCCGGAGGAGCTCAGCATGCCCGAGCCGGAGCTCAGCGAGCGGGAGGAGCTCAGCATGCCCGAGCCGGAGCTCAGCGAGCGGGAGGAGCTCAGCATGCCCGAGCCGGAGCTCAGCGAGCGGGAGGAGCTCAGCATGCCCGAGCCGGAGCTCAGCGAGCGGGAGGAGCTCGCGCTGCCAGCCGAGGAGGAGCTCGCGCTGCCAGCCGAGGAGGAGCTCGCGCTGCCAGCCGAGGAGGAGCTCTCGCTGCCAGCCGAGGAGGAGCTCAGTGAGCCGGAGGAGCTCTCGCTGCCAGCCGAGGAAGGACCCGCTCAGCCGGAGCCGGAGGTCAACGAACCTGAGGGACCTCCACGTCTAGCGCGGCCTCCGCGCCATCCACGTCTAGTGCGTCCATGTCAGCGACCAGCGTGTCGTAGACCGTGTGCCACGCCTCGCTGCTGCTCACCGGAGCAGCGACGTTGCCATCGGACCCGTGGCAGGCCACCAGAACCGTTCCGCCGCCACCGGACCCGTGGCAGGCCGCCGGTGGAGCAGCGCCGCCGCCACCGGACCCGTGGCAGGCCACCAGGACCGTTCCGCCGCCACCGGACCCGTGGCAGACCGCCGGAGGAGCAGCGCCGCCGCCACCGGACCCGTGGCAGGCCACCAGAACCGTTCCGCCGCGGCTGCCGGACCCGTGGCCGCCCGCCGGAGCTGCTGCGTTTCCATCAAGGGGTTAGAGGTAGGCCACCTGAACTGTTTTGCCGCCACTGCCTAACCCGCAGCGGGTCCCGCTTGTTTTGCCGTCCTGCAGGTCGGCCGCCAGAACTGTGTTTGCTGCCACTGGACCGGGGGATTGGACTGTTGAACTGTGTTTTTCTTTTGTTGCTTTGAGGTGGCTGTTTAGCGGACTGGTTTTGGGGCCCTCCGTCCTGGACCCCCCGCCACCCCCCTGGGTTGGTTGTACTGTGGTTCTTTGTTTTGTTTCTTTTGGGTCGTCGGGAGCCGACCCTTTGAGGGGGGGTACTGTCACGGACCCAGTTCCAGGGATTCGGGGTCCGTGAGCAGTCTGGACTACTATTGTAGTTATTATCATTATTATTGTGGTTATTGTTATTATGGTTGTCTGCTGTCTTGTTTTCCGTGTTGGTGTACTGTCAGGTGTTTATGGGTGTGTGCATGTGTGTGAGGGTGCGGTCGTGGCAGGCACTTCTAGGCCTGGTGGGTGTGGCCCTGCCAGCTGACCGGTCCCACCCAGGAATCCACACACACCTGGCGCCGATCAAGCCTCGTCAGAGGAGCTTCAAAACAGTGTGGCTGAGAGCTCCTCGACGCTGGATCGTTGAGTGACTTCCCGTCAGTCTTAGTTTATCGTGCAAGGTTAGTGCAAGTCTGCCGTTAGGTGTTGTACTCACGACTGCCTTTTGTATGCGTGTTTCCTCAGGAGGAATTGTGGCGACCAGGAGGCAGCACACGGACAGTACACAGGGAACGGAGACAGAGCACGGAGCACGGGATAAAGGAGAAGACACGGAACGGGAGTTGGGATCGCACGGGGAGTTTATTGTTGTTTGGATTGTCACCACTGTAAATAAACGCACTGCCTTCAGCGCCAAGTCCTGCATTTTGGGTCCTCATTTCTCACATCCCCACGGTCTGCCAGCCAGACCGTGACATTAGGTCTGTTAAGTTGTGTTGTCATGTTTAGTTTTAGTATTTCCTGTTTTATTCTGACAATGTCATGTGTTCTTTGTTCATTGTATTTAGCTTTCCTCTCCTGGTCCTGTCATTAGGTTTAT
>NW_024582696.1:546228-640213 GCF_018398535.1 Haplochromis burtoni | reverse complement strand
ATCACTGTCAAGAGCATCGATGATGTGGAGGAGTTCATTGCAACAGATGTAAAAACACATTTGACACAGAATCTTATACTTAACCATAAATATCTTCTTTTGTTTTATTTATTGATAGCTGATTTCATTTTTTTCTTACAGACTGCTATTGACATCTTGGGCTTTAGTGCTGAAGAGAAGTTAAGCATCTACAAGCTGACTGGTGCTGTGATGCATCATGGCAACATGAAATTCAAGCAGAAGCAGCGTGAAGAGCAGGCTGAACCTGATGGCACCGAGGGTATTGTGAAATATTTCTATAATGGAGAAATGTTTGAAGTATTTGTATTTATTAGGTATTATAATGATTTGTTTTAATCCAACAGTGGCTGACAAGATTGCGTACCTATTGGGCCTGAACTCGGCTGATATGCTGAAAGCTTTGTGCTACCCAAGAGTCAAGGTTGGCAATGAGATGGTGACCAAAGGTCAGACCGTCCCACAGGTAATTTAAAAAAGGGAGACTTGTATAATCATATTATAATTATAAACATTATAGCTGTATTCATATGGTTTTGTATAATTCTAAATTCTTGTTTGCCAGGTCAACAATGCTGTCTCGGCTCTGTGCAAATCTATCTATGAGAAAATGTTCTTGTGGATGGTTATCCGTATCAATGAGATGCTGGACACAAAGCAGCCCAGACAGTTCTTCATTGGAGTGCTGGATATCGCTGGGTTTGAGATCTTTGATGTGAGCACTTGAAACATTTCACCACATTTCTTAAACTTTAAAGACTTTATTGCCATGAAGTTAGACATGTTTGTACTATTACAGTTCAACAGCTTGGAGCAACTCTGCATCAACTTCACCAATGAGAAACTGCAACAGTTTTTCAACCATCACATGTTTGTCCTGGAGCAAGAGGAGTACAAGAAAGAAGGCATTCATTGGGAGTTCATTGACTTTGGTATGGACTTGGCTGCCTGCATTGAGCTTATTGAGAAGGTAAACAGCTGCTAAGGAAGAAATGTACATGTGGGTGCATATGTTACCTCTGTTGAAATTTTAATATGACATGTACCATTTTCTCAGCCAATGGGCATCTTCTCCATCCTTGAAGAGGAGTGCATGTTCCCCAAGGCCTCTGACACAACGTTCAAGAACAAGCTGCACGATCAGCATCTTGGCAAGACCAAAGCATTTGAGAAGCCAAAGCCTGGAAAGGGCAAGGCTGAGGCACACTTCTCCCTGGTTCACTATGCTGGTACAGTGGACTACAATATCACTGGCTGGCTGGACAAGAACAAGGACCCACTGAATGACTCAGTTGTTCAGCTCTACCAGAAGTCTTCAAACAAACTGCTGGGCTTCCTTTACGCAGCCCATGCTGGAGCTGAAGGTAAGAAAAAAAAGTGCTCACAAACTCCCATGTCCAGTACAGATAGCTACAATGTGCATACTGCAGGATAAATTTATACTGTGAAAAATATTTTTTCCAATTCCAATAATGAAATTTACTGTTTATGAAAACAGAGGCTGCTGGTGGTGGTGGCAAGAAAGGTGGTAAGAAGAAGGGTGGTTCCTTCCAGACTGTGTCTGCTCTTTTCAGAGTATGTATAGATTTTGTTTTAGAAAAAAATATTAAATGTTTTTTAATATTTATATTATTAATATATAAAAATATAAAACACCCAGCACGCCCCTGCGGGCGGTTTATCCTTCAAGCTCGGGTCCTCTACCAGAGGCCTGGGAGCTTGAGGGTCCTGCGCAGTATCTTAGCTGTTCCCAGGACTGCGCTCTTCTGGACAGAGATCTCGATGTTATTCCCGGGATCTGCTGGAGCCACTCGCCTAGCTTGGGAGTCACCGCACCTAGTGCGGGCTGGGTTTATCCTTCAAGCTCGGGTCCTCTACCAGAGGCCTGGGAGCTTGAGGGTCCTGCGCAGTATCTTAGCTGTTCCCAGGACTGCGCTCTTCTGGACAGAGATCTCCGATGTTATTCCCGGGATCTGCTGGAGCCACTCGCCTAGCTTGGGAGTCACCGCACCTAGTGCTCCGATTACCACGGGGACCACCGTTACCTTCACCCTCCACATCCTCTCGAGCTCTTCTCTGAGCCCTTGGTATTTCTCCAGCTTCTCGTGTTCCTTCTTCCTGATATTGCTGTCATTCGGAACCTGCTACATCGATCACTACGGCCGTCTTCTTCTGTTTGTCTACCACCACTATGTCCGGTTGGTTAGCCACCACCATTTTGTCCGTCTGTATCTGGAAGTCCCACAGGATCTTAGCTCGGTCATTCTCCACCACCCTTGGGGGCATCTCCCATTTTGACCTCGGGACTTCCAGGTTATACTCGGCACAGATGTTCCTGTACACTATGCCGGCCACTTGGTTATGGCGTTCCATGTATGCCTTGCCTGCTAGCATCTTGCACCCTGCTGTTATGTGCTGGATTGTCTCTGGGGCATCTTTACACAGCCTGCACCTGGGGTCTTGCCTGGTGTGATAGACCCCAGCCTCTATGGATCTTGTACTCAGAGCTTGTTCTTGTGCTGCCATGATTAGTGCCTCTGTGCTGTCTTTCAGTCCAGCTTTGTCCAGCCACTGGTAGGATTTCTGGATATCAGCCACCTCCTCTATCTGCCGGTGGTACATACCGTGCAGGGGCCTGTCCTTCCATGATGGTTCCTCGTCTCCCTCCTCTTTCTTGGGTTTCTGCTGCCTGAGGTATTCACTGAGCACTCGGTCAGTTGGGGCCATCTTCCCAATGTATTCTTGGATGTTCGTTGTCTCATCCTGGACTGTGGTGCTGACACTCACCAGTCCCCGGCCCCCTTCCTTCCGCTTAGCGTACAGCCTCAGGGTGCTGGACTTGGGGTGAAACCCTCCATGCATGGTAAGGAGCTTTCTTGTCTTTATGTCAGTGGCTTCTATCTCCTCCTTTGGCCAGCCTATTACCCCAGCAGGGTACCTGATCACGGGCAGGGCGTACGTGTTGATGGCCCGGATCTTGTTCTTACCATTCAGCTGACTCCTCAGGACTTGCCTGACCCTCTGCAGGTACTTGGTGGTTGCAGCTTTTCTAGCGGCCTCTTCATGGTTCCCATTCGCCTGCGGGATCCCCAGGTACTTGTAACTGTCCTCTATGTCTGCAATGTTGCCTTCTGGTAGTTCAATCCCCTCAGTTCTGACTACCTTCCCTCTCTTTGTTACCATCCGACTACACTTCTCCAGTCCGAACGACATTCCAATGTCATTGCTGTATAGCCTGGTAGTGTGGATCAGTGAATCGATGTCTCGTTCACTCTTGGCATACAGCTTGATGTCATCCATGTACAGGAGGTGGCTGACAACTGCTCCGTTCCGTAGTCGGTATCCGTAGCCAGTCTTGTTAATGATCTCACTGAGGGGGTTCAGGCCTATGCAGAACAGCAGTGGGGACAGAGCATCTCCTTGGTAGATCCCGCACTTGATGGTGACTTGTGCTATGGGCTTGGAGTTGGCCTCTAGTGTTGTACGCCACATCCCCATTGAGTTCCTGATGAAGGCTCTTAGGGTCCCATTGATCTTGTACAATTCTAGGCATTCCAGTATCCAGCTGTGGGGCATTGAGTCATAGGCCTTCTTGTAATCAATCCAGGCAGTGCACAGGTTGGTCAGTCTGGTCTTGCAGTCTCGGCTGACTGTTCTGTCTACCAGTAGCTGGTGTTTTGCAGCCTCTGGTATTCTTGCCAATTCCTTTCTGTGTCCCGCTCATGTATTGACCCATGTGCCTGTTCATCTTAGCCGATATGATGCGTGATCCGGAGTGTCCATGTTAGACTGAGGCTAGGTTCATTTGTGCTGCCAGACGCTCGTGGAGTGCAGTCAGCTTCTTTAGCCAGTAGGCGTGAACCATGTCGGGCCCTGGTGCTGTCCAACTCTTCATACTGGAGACCCTTTCTTGGATATCTGCCACTGTGATGGTTACTGGACCCTGTTCAGGGAGGTCGCTGTGGTCTGCCCTCAGATCCACAGCCACTGAGCATTGCCGTTATGGGTTGCGTCCTTCTCCCATATGCTCTTCCAGTATTGCTCCGTCTCCAGCCTTGGTGGTGCTGTTCTCTTATTAATGTTCCCTTGCCACTGAGAGTACACCTTTGCTGGTTCTGTGGAGAACAGCTGGTTTATTCTCCTGCCTTCTATCTCTCTGGTGTACCTCCTCAAGCGGCTGGCCAAGGCTGTGAGTCTTTGCTTGGCAGTTTCCAAGGCCTCAGGTATGGACAGCTTGCTGTATTTCTTATGCACCTTCTTTGTCGCACCTTTCTGCAACTCCGTTAGTTGGCTAACCTCCCTCCGTGCTACTTTGATCTTGCCCTCTAGCCTCCTTCTCCATGGAGGGTACTGCCCCTTGTGGCTGTTCAACTTGTAGCCAAGCATCTCACTGATCACTGCTGCCGTATTGTAGATCAGCTTGTTAGTGTCGGTAATCGTGGTTGTAGGTATTGTCCGTAGTGCTGCATTAACATCATCTAGCAGACCTTCTGAGGGTACTTCACGTAATCTTGGTAACCGGCTACGGGGGATGCCGGTTGTCAACTTGGTGATGATGATATCTCCCCCCTGACCTGGCGTCCTGACTCCTCCTTGCCGTAGCATTTGTGTTGTACCTCGTCAATCTTAGCTGTGAGAGCAGTCCCTTCTTTCGAATGATGGAACATATATATATATAAGATAGATTGTGATGTAATTAAATGCTAATTTTTAAATAGTATCTAACCTATTATCTAATGATGCTGATCTACAGGAGAATCTGGCCAAGCTGATGACCAACTTAAGAAGCACTCATCCTCACTTTGTCCGTTGCCTGATTCCCAATGAGACAAAGACCCCAGGTACCCCACAGTAATATTAACTGTAAAAATGACAGTAAGAATATAGAAAAGATTTGAAACATTATGCATTTCTGACTCTCAGGCCTTATGGAGAACTTCCTGGTCATCCACCAGCTGAGATGTAACGGTGTACTGGAGGGCATCAGAATCTGCAGAAAGGGTTTCCCCAGCAGAATCCTCTATGGTGACTTCAAGCAGAGGTGAGAGCACATTACAATATTGGAAAGGAAAAATGGTTTCATGGTTGTTGTAAAGGACAAACTTGAATATGATGGAAGAAAAATCTAAGTAACAACTGATGTTCTCTCTTGAAGATACAAAGTGTTGAATGCCAGTGTCATCCCTGAGGGACAGTTCATTGACAACAAGAAAGCTTCAGAGAAGCTGCTTGGCTCCATTGATGTGGATCACACACAATACATGTTTGGGCACACAAAGGTACACTTTGATTATATTATAGACATTAACAAAACACTGTCCATTTGCACTTGTACTTATGTTTTCAATGATTAAATAGGTGTTCTTCAAAGCTGGTCTGCTGGGCACTCTTGAGGAGATGAGAGATGAGAAACTGGCTGAGCTGGTGACCATGACTCAGGCTCTCTGCAGAGGATACGTCATGAGGAAAGAGTTTGTGAAGATGATGGAAAGGAGGTAACATTATCATACTAAACTCTATTGTATTCTCTTTTTTATTTCCTTCCTCATATTAAGATCCTACGACACTAAAAGTAACACTCTCATGTTTGGTTTTTAGAGAATCTATCTACACCATCCAGTACAACATCCGTTCTTTCATGAATGTCAAGAACTGGCCATGGCTGAAAGTATACTTCAAGATCAAGCCTCTTCTGAAGAGTGCTGAGACTGAGAAGGAGTTGCAGAACATGAAGGAGAACTATGAGAAGATGAAGACAGACCTGGCTGCTGCTCTGGCAAGAAGAAGGAACTGGAAGAGAAGATGGTCGGCCTGCTGCAGGAGAAGAATGACCTGCAACTTCAAGTGGCTGCAGTAAGTAGTAGAGAAAATTATATATTACACCTGTAGTTCATGTATATTAAATTTAGATATGAAAAGGCCACATGCTTATTTTATCCTCTGATTATTTATGTGCTAAAACAAAAGTGTAGCTAAAAGTACGATCAAGAAAACACTAGGACAATGTGACTCACAAATAATCTAACTTGTGTGTTCAACATGTATTATAGGAAGTTGACAATCTCTCTGATGCTGAAGAAAGGTGTGAGGGGCTCATTAAGAGCAAGATCCAGCTCGAGGCCAAACTCAAAGAGACAAGTGAGAGACTGGAGGATGAAGAGGAAATCAATGCTGAGCTGACTGCTAAGAAGAGGAAGCTGGAGGATGAATGCTCTGAGCTGAAGAAGGACATTGATGACTTGGAGCTCACCTTGGCCAAAGTGGAGAAGGAGAAACATGCCACAGAAAACAAGGTTCAGTTCATTTTGATTATATTCTTAGTTCAATTAAAACATGTAATGTTGTTCTTTGAATATACATGTTAAACGTTCAAATAATCAGCAAAATCTCGAACAAAATTAAACTTAATGTATTCACATTGTTTCAGGTGAAAAACCTGACAGAGGAGATGGCATCTCAGGATGAGTCAATTGCCAAGTTGACTAAGGAGAAGAAAGCCTTACAAGAGGCCCATCAGCAAACACTGGATGATCTCCAGGCAGAGGAAGACAAAGTCAACACTCTGACCAAGTCCAAGACAAAGCTGGAACAGCAAGTTGATGATGTAAGAAAACTATAATAATGATGTGTTTGTTTTTTGTTTTTTATGGAAAGAATTTTAGTGCTGAATCATTGTCTTTCCAACCACTTGAATCAACTGACATGACTTTATAGCTTGAGGGTTCACTGGAGCAAGAGAAGAAGCTCCGCATGGACCTTGAGAGAGCCAAGAGGAAGCTGGAGGGAGATCTGAAACTGGCCCAGGAATCCATAATGGATCTGGAGAATGACAAGCAGCAGTCTGATGAGAAAATCAAGAAGTAGGGCTTTTTTTGTAAATAATTTTCTTTACACACACTGCATTGCAATAATCATATGGACTATGATCGTAAAACCATACTTCTTCCACACCAAGGAAGGACTTTGAAATCAGCCAACTTCTCAGCAAAATTGAAGATGAACAATCCCTTGGTGCTCAACTTCAGAAGAAGATTAAAGAACTTCAGGTAACACTAATGACCAGTGTTCATAAAGAATATTGTTCATTATAATTCAAAAACCTACTTTAGTTCAGGTTCTAATCGATAAATCCAAATAATTTCAAACTAGGCTCGTATTGAGGAGCTGGAAGAGGAGATTGAGGCTGAGAGGGCAGCTCGGGCTAAGGTAGAGAAGCAGAGAGCAGACCTCTCCAGGGAGCTTGAAGAGATCAGTGAGAGGCTCGAGGAAGCTGGTGGAGCAACAGCTGCTCAGATTGAGATGAACAAGAAGCGAGAGGCTGAGTTCCAGAAACTGCGTCGTGATCTTGAGGAATCAACTCTGCAGCACGAAGCTACTGCAGCAGCTCTCCGTAAGAAGCAGGCTGACACTGTTGCAGAGCTCGGAGAGCAGATCGACAACCTCCAGCGTGTCAAACAGAAGCTGGAGAAAGAGAAGAGCGAGTACAAGATGGAGATTGATGACCTCTCCAGCAACATGGAGGCTGTTGCTAAAGCAAAGGTGCGGACAGTATTTATAGAGAACAGATTTTTTCTTTTTTACATTTCAGGACCGCCAAAGCAGCTCATTAACTGTTAACATGGATATGGCATTACTTGGTGACAGGGCAACTTGGAGAAAATGTGCAGGACTCTTGAGGATCAACTAAGTGAACTCAAAGCCAAAAATGATGAGAATGTTCGTCAGCTGAATGACATTAATGCCCAGAAGGCGAGACTTCAAACAGAGAATGGTAAGTGATGTATAACAAAGAAACATTCTGTCTCTGGAAATTTGTCATTTACATGTACCTAAAACTACAACCAATCAGTGGGTGAAATGAAAGAAACTAGGCTCAATACGTGTGTGTTAACTACAGGTGAGTTCAGTCGCCAGCTTGAGGAGAAAGAAGCTCTTGTTTCTCAGCTCACAAGGGGCAAGCAGGCCTTCACTCAGCAGATTGAGGAACTCAAGAGACACGTTGAGGAGGAGGTTAAGGTCTGGAATATTTTCTCTCTTCTGTTAAATTTCAGCACTTACTAATAAAAACAGAGACAAGTTTTAATCAGTTACAGAGACACTCAGTAACTCTGAGACAGATAATCCTCTAATTTCTTTCTAAGGTTTTACCTCTTAAATTTGTTATCCTCTCAGCATTAGACTTTAAAATTGATTTCAACAATAAAATATCGAAATCTGAAATCAACTGTCACTTCAACAGGCCAAGAACGCTCTGGCTCATGCTGTTCAGTCAGCACGTCATGACTGTGATCTGCTCAGAGAGCAGTTTGAGGAGGAGCAGGAGGCCAAGGCTGAGCTGCAGCGAGGAATGTCCAAGGCCAACAGTGAGGTGGCTCAGTGGCGATCCAAATATGAGACTGATGCCATCCAGCGAACTGAGGAGCTGGAGGAGGCCAAGTAAGTCACCATACTTTCATTGTTTAAATTAGTTTTCAGACTTAAAACCAACCAATTCAGCCTTAATAAAAACAAAATTCTTTTAACAACAGGAAAAAGCTTGCCCAGCGCCTGCAGGAGGCTGAGGAATCCATTGAGGCTGTGAACTCCAAGTGTGCCTCACTGGAGAAGACCAAGCAGAGGCTGCAGGGTGAGGTGGAGGACCTCATGATTGATGTGGAGAGAGCTAATGCTCTGGCTGCCAACCTTGACAAGAAGCAGAGGAACTTTGATAAAGTAAAGTTTAAACATAACCTCTGTCATCAAAGGAGAAATTACACCCATTACAACAACTAATTATTTAATTAATTAATTTTTAATGAATCTAGGTCCTGGCAGAATGGAAGCAGAAGTATGAGGAGAGCCAGGCAGAGCTGGAAGGAGCCCAAAAGGAGGCTCGTTCTCTCAGCGTCTGTCAGCTGTTCCCCCATGTGTCTCCACTTCCCCTGATCACCTCATGTCTGTATTTAAGCCTTTTGTTTTCTTCATGCCATTGTCGGGTCGTTTGTTATGTTGACCTTAGCCTTAGTTTTCGTCTTTGCCTGTTTATTTTCTCCATAGTTATAGTTTTTGGTCTTAGTACCTTTAGTGTTTTGTTTCTTAGTGTTTTGCCAGTTTGTTTTGGTTTCCTGGTTTACCCCTGCCGTCATTTTAATAAAGCCTCACCTTTCTGTTAAAACCTTACTACTCCTCGTCGTCATCTGCTTTTGGGTCCTGTTTCCACACACATCGCCGCACCCCGCCGTGACAGAGACTGCACCTGTTTCGGCTGTGCAGGTAAAAAAGGCGTCCAGAAATGACCCTGTGTTGTCAGCAGTGCTGGACTGGATCATCAAGGGTCTTCCTGCTAGTAAGGGTGTAGACTTGAAGGCTTTCCTGGGAAAGCTTTTTGTTCAGGCGGGATGTTTGCTGTGGGGGAGGAGAGTCATCATTCCCATGTCATTGCGACCAAAACTGTTGAAGCAACTACATGCAGGACACAGTGGAATAGTGAGAATGAAGGAACTAGCGAGAAGCTATTTTTGGTGGCCAAATATGGACAAACAGATTGAGGAGATTGCAAAAAAACTGTTCATCGTGTCAGATGGTCCGGAACAACCCACCACTTGCTCCTCTCCTCTCACAGGAGCCATGGCATCGTGTGCACATTGACTTTGCAGGTCCATACGAGGACAAAATGTTTCTTGTAGCTGTTGATGCACACAGTAAATGGCCTGAAGTGACCGTCATGAAATCAGCCACCACTGAAAGGACCATAGAAGCACTAGGAGAAATGTTCAGTAGGTTTGGATCTCTTACTCAGATGGTCTCTGACAATGGACCTCAACTGGTTTCACAGGAAATGGAGACCTTCCTACTGGCTAATGGAGTGCAGCACATTACGTCAGCTCCATACCATCCTGCAACGAATGGGCTTGCAGAAAGGTTTGTTCAGACAATGAAACATGTACTGAAAACATCACAAGGCCAAGGAACACTACATCAGAGACTGCACAAGTTTCTGCTTAACTACCGGAATAGTCCACATGCTACCACAAGGACATCTCCTGCCAACGCAATGTTCAAGAGAGATCTGCGCACTACCTTTGATCTTTTGGAACCCTCAACTGTGCAGGACACTGTACAAAAACAACAAGAGAAACAAATCATGTACAGGGGCCAAAAGGTCAAGGACAGAGTCTTCAGCACCGGTGAGTCAGTGCAGGCCAGGAACTACCGAGGAGCACACAAGTGGGTTCCTGCAACTGTCATTGCACAAACTGGTCCAGTTTCATATACAGTACAGGTTGCCGATGGAGTGTGGAGAAGACACGTGGATCAGCTACTCCAGTCCGCACCAGTGTCTGCAGAAGGGTCTTGCAGAGATGTTGAAAATGCACTCATCGCCTCGTCAGCCCCTTCACACACACAAGTAGAGAACTCCACCGCATCAGGAACAGTGGTTCCCACTGTAAATGAGACTGTAAGAGAGACCGAGACATCTTCAGTGTCAGGAACAAAGGCTCCACGAGAGAGCACACAGACTGACGTTACCACAGACCGACGATACCCCAACAGAGAGTGGCGGCCTCCTGTTTGTCTGAGTTATTAGATGGCACCTGACCCAAGTGAACGGGGCAGAATAATCCCCATGGGTCATGGGGGAGGTTGAGGTAGTCTACCCTCACTCCCAAGATAGCAATTAAAAGAGTTGGTGTTTTAATCTGACAGTTAATGAAAGGTGAAATGTTTGTGAGGCTATTACTGTCATGTTCCAGTGAAGACAGAAGTTTTTGAGTAGATCACCTGTTATTCTGTAGTACATCCTTTGTAAGAGGGGAGGAGATGTTGTGTATTTTGGGTTATAACAGGACCCGTAGCATGTCATGCCCGGGTGCATTATGGGAAATGCTTAGGCTGTTGCTCGGGCTAGCTCCATGTTATAAGTTATGCCGTTATAATAAATACCTCAAGTTACGTCGTGGTCCGAGTATCATTGTTATACTAGTAACCCGGAGTGAAGATATAACAGACAGGTGTGTGCCTTTCCAAATCATGTCCAACCAACTGAATTTATCACAGGTGGACTCTAGTCAAGTTGTAAAAATTGACAGATGATCACTGGAAACAGGGCACACCTGAGCTCAATTTTGAGTGCCACGGCAAATGCTGTTAATTAGGACTGGGTATCATCACTGATTCACAATATCCCGATTCGATTCAAATAAATTTTGACCCAGACAGACAACTCAGACAATATTGTAATTCTGATCATTTATCAGTACATATCCATATTTCTATATCTATGTAGGCTATAAAAACAAAGCTGACACTTGTGAGATATCATCAGAGGTGTAAGCATCACAACAGATGCCTTTATGTCAAAATAACTGAGGACTCTGCACATCATCATCGAGCAGTCTATCGAATGGCAGTCTCCCTTGTACACCTCCCTTCCACTTGTCCTCTCAGGCATTAACCTGCCTTCTCCTTTTCACTCCTCTTCTTGCTCTGCCTGTCTGTCCTTCTAACATGTGTGTAGGCATAAGTAATACTAATTTTACTTACTTCCTCCAAGAAGTGGGCAGGGCTAGCCCTGGCTCTGCTTGCTTGCCTTGTTCCCATTTACACTTGCCTGTAGTATAAAACTGCAGTGCTTCACTTGTTGCTGTATCCTTAGCTATATGGTGTGATCTTTTTCTAGCGTGCCAACCTGCTGATCTACCAAGCTTCTGAAAATACCTGTCTCTTACCTTGCACTCAACAACAGCTTTCATTAAATTATGTCTAACATTTACAGAGGTTTCTCACATAACATGACACACACTTTACTCAATCACACATTTATCTAAAATTTATTTATTTATTTTAAAAAGGTTCATAAATTATTTCTTCTCTAGCCACTTTGTGAGGTTGTTGCTTAACTAGGTGAAATTATCAAAGAAGATTCTGTACCAAAAACCTCCCAGTTATTGCACTGGTTGCTAGCAGATTTGCACAGTTAGCTGTACTTCTTCAGATAAAAATGCTTTGAATACTTCCTAAGTACTGGCCCAGCAGTAGAAATACTAGAAAGAATGTGATGGAAACTGGAAATGGAGAAGGTTTGCCTTCAAAGTAAAAGCTGCACCTCAGCCAAAATTTTTCATAAAGTGCCACTATAACTCTGAAGCCAACTGCCTCCATTTCTAGTTTATGTTACACTTTTGGCAGTGTCAGTACAGCTTGGAGAGTAGACAGTGTTTTTGGATACTTCCATCACTTCGATTCAAATTGCTACAGCAGAAACATGCTAGTGGCCAAAGCAAACACAAGGTTTTTGCCAACTGGTTGGGGAATAGACCAACTAGTTAAGTGACAGGTGGTTACCACTAGCTGTATGACCAAGGTATTATTCACTCAATCCTACACTTTCACCATAATTGTTATATATCTAAAATGGCATACAGGTTAACGTTACATGGGGAGTGGTTGCATGTCTCCAAAATACCAATAGTCATTCTCATACAGGTCATTACTTGTCCTCAGACCTTTTATTTTGGCAGAGTACTTGATGACAATAACCTCCTATTTATGTCACTCTTTGCTTTTTCTCCATAGAGTTTAAGGCTTTGTGAATTTTGAAGGTATCAGAGACACCTAATGTCTGGATTTGCAAATACAGCAATTTTCTAAAGAAAATTAAATGGGATATAGTCAAAAGTAAATTGTGAACATGGAGGCAAATGAGTAGCCATTTATACTGTGTTTCCTAAGGAAGCTTAAGTGGCTAGATCTTTCTAGAGAAATGTCACTGTGTCTCTCCAGAAGTGCAGGCCAAAGTGACTCATCTGTGCTCATTAAAATAGTACTACAGTAACAGTATTGTAGAATTTCAAAAATTCAGTAAGGTTAAACACTTGCTACTGTACACCTAGCAAGACACTAAAACATTAGACTGCATTGTCTGTAATGTGTTCCTCTAAAATACCACAGCTAAAAGAAGCAGAGGAAATAAGTAATTTCCCTGTTTTGGTTGTTTTGTTGTCTTTGTGTCTACTCTGCATTTTTCTTGCTATTCTATATATATAGCCAACTCTTGGATCACAGTGAACATGCACAATATGTTATTTTACTCAACATTTTACAATGAACTTATCTTACTTTTAAACATGTGCTTTTTTAGGAAAATACATTTGGAAATTAAACAGACTATTTAAGATGACAAATCTCTTACACGTTAGGACATGGTCTTAACAACATATCTGAATATTGTCCTATAAATATATCCTTCACTTATGCAAAAGACAAGTCACAGCTTCTTCTCTTTGCTGGATTTATTTTTGACCATGGTAGCACCTCGTGACCTGCTGGTAAGATAGCAGACATTAAGACAAGTCTGTGCCAAACTTGGCAATGAAAGGTAATTCTGGCTATGATCCCAGACTTTTCCTTCCATTCATCATTTATCACTTACTCAGTACATCAAAATTTAAATTTAAAAACTGTATGTTTATTTTTTCCTTGCAGAAAGACATTAACATTTTTTTATAACAAACAATTTTCTAGTATTGAATTATCTGAGCTGGCAGTCCTTCTTAAACTCTATTCCTAGTAGAGATATATAACACTTGTCTGGCATTAATACAAAGTCTTGCTGTGAATTTTATTTCAGATGGCTGAGGTGTTTATGTCCTGTAATAGTACACCAGTGGCATTTCAAGACTTCTCCAAATTTAAAACTCAGTACTGGCTGTGATGTCAAAATGATTTGAGCTTAGAGCTTAGTATAAACTCTTTCAACTTAATATCACTGTCAAGTTAATATCAAGATTGATTGGAATAAATAATTCACAAACCATGTAGTGCACTATTATAATTTACCACTGGGTATACTGTAGACATTACTGATGTACTCAGTATTTATGAGGACACTTACCTTATAAAATCTCTATTGGTTTCTCCATCAAGGAAAAACTTGATGGAGAAGCTGGCTTAAGGAATTAAGCCAGCTTCTCGGCAAGATACTTTAGGTAACTTAAGGTAAAACTAATGAACAGCGTTCATAATGAATATTATTCATTCTTATGAAAAACAATTACAATCTAAGTTCCCATTGACAAGCTCCGTTAATATAAAACTTCAAACTAGGCTCATATTGAAGAGGAGATTGAGGCTGAGAGGGCGGCTCAGGCTAAGGTAGAGAAGCAGAGAGCCGACCTCTCCAGGGAGCTTGAAGAGATCAGCAAGAGGCTCAATGAAGCTGGTGGAGCAACAGCTGCTCAGATTGAGTTTAACACAAAGCGAGAGGCTGAGTTTCAGAAACTGCTCTCCGCAAGAAGCAGGCTGACAGTGTTGCAGATTGCCCAGCGCCTGCAGGAGGCTGAGGAATCCATTGAGGCTGTGAACTCCAAGTGTGCCTCACTGGAGAAGACCAAGCAGAGGCTGCAGGGTGAGGTGGAGGACCTCATGATTGATGTGGAGAGAGCTAATGCTCTGGCTGCCAACCTTGACAAGAAGCAGAGGAACTTTGATAAGGTAAAGTTTAAACATAACTAATATAATATGAAGAGGGATACACCCATAATAACAACTAACTAATTAACCTATATTAAAATAAGTCCTGGCAGAATGGAAGCAGAAGTATGAGGAGAGCCAGGCAGAGCTGGAAGGAGCCCAAAAGGAGGCTCGTTCTCTCAGCACTGAGTTGTTCAAGATGAAGAACTCATATGAAGAGGCTCTGGATCAACTGGAGACCATGAAGCGAGAGAACAAGAACCTGCAGCGTATGCTTATCTTGCTTTTGTTGTAGCAAAAACATTTGCATATGTCAGCTCCAAGTACTCTAACTCTTGGCTGTGTCTGCTCTTTAGAGAAGATCTCAGATCTGACTGAGCAGATTGGTGAGACTGGAAAGAGCACCCATGAGCTGGAAAAGGCCAAGAAGACTGTTGAGACTGAGAAGTCTGAAATACTTTATCAGGATTCCCAGCTGCACCTTGATGATGCTTTCAGAGGACAGGAAGACATGAAGGAGCAGGTCACCATGGTGGAGCACAGAAATGGTCTCATGATGGCTGAAATTGAGGAGCTGAGAGCCGCTCTGGAGCAGACAGAGAGAGGATTAGGAGTTGCTGGACAGGAGTTGGTTGGTGCTAGTGACCGTGTCAGACTGCTTCCCTCAGGTTTGATTGTTTTTAACACTTACAATAATATATTAAAATCCTTTTTACAGTGCTCCTCAAAACAACGCTACTGTATACTATTCTGTACAAATATCTGAGAGAGAATGCAGAAATATGAAAAGTAAATATTAAATTAAACTGAAGTTAAATTAACTAATATATAAATGAGGGTGCCCTCATTTTAATTCCAATCAACTACAAGAGGAACATGCCAACATCTACCTACCCAGGCTGAGAAAGGTTCAGCATGAGCTGGAAGAAGCTCAAGAGTGCAATGACATTGCTGAGTCCCAGGTCAACAAGCTAAGAGCCAAGAGTTTGATCATGCCATGTAACATCTGCGGATTTTACTTTGACATATACCTAAGAACCGCTGCAGACCATGTACATCCTTTGCATTGAAAGAAATTATCCTCTTCCTTCACTGCATACCGGGATATATTTGAAGCCTGAGAAGTAAATTGATATAGAGCGACCAGTAGGAATTAGTTCAAACATGTCATTTAAAAATAAACCACCAAAAATACCTCAAAAATTGGGTAATTTCCATGATTTGTTTAACTCAGTCCAAACTGTGTAGGGCAATATATTATACTTGAAAAACTGATATTCTAATCCAAAGGAGATTTTAATCACTTTAAGAGAGCAAAGTAGCCTTTGAGGCAACTTCCAGTGCAAAAACATAATATCCTAAACAACTGAAAAATCTGTGCCCTCCATCAAACATTGCATTCAGTATATTCAAGCTATTTAAGTGTGAATCACACCTTAAAGTAAACTAAATAGACAGGAAGAGCATAAAAGACTTTATCTTGTTTTATGCATGCTTTACATTATGTAAAATAATAGACAATAATAAGTGATATCAGAAATTTGTTGAACTTTTGTAATTTTGTACAGTTGGAGAATTAAAGTTTTAATATTTCAACTTTAGTCAAGGTTTCATTTTGATTTCCACTTCTGAAAATGTCAAGCAACAGTCAGTTTTTGTGACTAAAATGCCCTACTTTTGTGTGAAACTTCATAGGGGAATTCAAAACAAATAAGTTGACAGATTTTCTATCAAACTATGGAAATTAAATAACATAAGAACACAAAATTCACCTGCTTCTCTGGATATGTCGGACAAATGTCCTCTCAGTGCAAGAGTGGTATCCTAACTCTGTCCCTTAGCTGTTGTTATTTTTGACTACAGCAATGACTTGTAATCCTCTGTTAAGATGGTAAATGATAAACCACACCTGTCAACAGTTTCAGCAAGTAATCTGAGAGGACACTGGAAATTATTCCAAATGTCAAGATACTTTTTCATCTCTGCTCATTCAGTAAAAGTTGAATATAAAGATTTTAAATAGCAACTAATACTATGTTCTTGTACCAAAATTTTCATTTTTCAACAATCATAAGTGAAAAACACTCATTTTAAATCTTATTTGTGCAGCTGTTATTTAAGGTCTTACCTGAGGTGCCAACTTTTCTTGTATTACATTTCCAGGAATCATGTGTTGCTCTTTTAACTTTTATGGAAAGTACAGCAGCATGAAATTAGTATCAGATACCAGAGACATGTATACTGTGCAACTATATACCAGTGACATTCTGACGCTTCCCCAACATTAGCACTCAGTCCTGGCTGTCATATCAAAATTAAATTGATGCAACTGCCTATCATAAAATGTGTCAACTGAAATCTGATCCCCAAGTACTTCTCTGGATTTATTGGAGCAGACACTTCACAAACCATGCTGTGCACTGTTGCTATGTAGTATTGAATAAACTGTGAACATAATAAGAGTAGTAAATACTGTATTTACAAAGTTAAAAATGATGTGTTAAAAGTCAAATAACATTATAAGAAAATGCATTAATAATATATATCTGAATGTATAATATAGTCGAATACAGTTCTATGTAAAATAAATCAACACTGAAATATTTACAGATTGACTTACCAATACTTAATTAGAATATGTAAACTTGAGAAATTTTTAATTAATATTTGTTTTTTTAGATCCAACAGTATTTTATCTTCTTTATTATAGAGAAATTGACTATAAAATTATGTTTAAAAAATATTTTTGGCATTTTTTTTGTCTCATGTGTAACAGAACATAATCAAAAATCACAACTATTCTGTCAATCATAAAGTAACATAGAGGTATTTTAATAAGTACTCATGGTGTCAGCAATGAGTCGATAACTGTCAAGTAACAAAGTGAAAAGCTGTGCTGAGCAGACACACTCGAGCATATATAAGCAGCAACTCTGGAAACCCAATCCAGCTGACAGGCATGTGACACAGGTCAAATATTTGCATATATCAGCTCCAAGTACTCTTGGCTGTGTTTGCTCTGTAGAGGAGATCTCAGATCTGACTGAGCAGATTGGTGAGACAGGAAAGAGCATCCATGAGCTGGAAAAGGCCAAGAAGACTGTTGAGACTGAGAAGTCTGAAATTCAGACAGCTCTGGAGGAAGCTGAGGTAATGTATTTTATAAAAATGTACTGTTTATATTCAAATTTAAAAAAGTATCCCTTCTCCAGTTTATGTTGCAACAATTTTTTTTTTTTACATAACTCTTTTAATCATTTAAAGGGAACTCTGGAGCACGAGGAGGCCAAGATCCTTCGTGTTCAGCTTGAGCTAAACCAGGTGAAAGGTGAGATTGACAGGAAGCTGTCAGAGAAGGACGAGGAAATGGAGCAGATCAAGAGGAACAGCCAGAGGGTGATTGACTCCATGCAGAGCACTCTGGATGCTGAGGTCAGGAGCAGGAATGATGCCCTGAGAGTCAAGAAGAAGATGGAGGGAGACCTGAATGAGATGGAGATTCAGCTGAGCCATGCCAACAGACAGGCTGCTGAGGCCCAGAAACAACTGAGGAATGTCCAAGGACAGCTCAAGGTGAGTTGGTAGATGATTTTCTCTCAATTAACAAGTAAGACAGAGTAAATTGTATTTCTTTGTTTGTATTGTTGTTTGCTTGTTAACAGGATGCCCAACTGCACCTGGATGATGCTCTCAGAGGACAGGAAGACATGAAGGAGCAGGTCGCCATGGTTGAGCGCAGAAATGGTCTGATGGTGGCTGAGATTGAGGAGCTGAGAGCCGCTCTGGAGCAGACAGAGAGAGGACGCAAAGTAGCTGAGCAGGAGTTGGTTGATGCTAGCAAGCGTGTTGGACATATACATATATACATTATTATTATTTGCATTATACATTATTTGCATGTCTGAACCAGAATTAACACACTTAAGGATTAGGGAACAAAAACATAATATAATACAGAATTAAACTGCAGGTTAATAAATAAACCAATAATTAAATAAATGCCTAACCATAAAAAAAACATAAATACTGTTGTTGATATTATGATGATGACTAGTGTATCGATTCTGATATATTCTATATATGTAGATTCTTGATATAGCGTCCAATATTTAAACCAAAATATATTTTTCTTGTTTCATTCAGAACACCAGTCTTTTGAACACCAAGAAGAAGCTGGAGGCTGACCTTGTCCAGGTTCAGGGTGAGGTGGATGATGCAGTTCAGGAAGCAAAAAATGGCCAAAAAGGCTATCACTGATGTGAGATTTTTTTTTCTTCTATTTTGTTTTTCACTATTACAGGGTTCTGAAATCTCTAATTTGCAGTTCATGTTAAGTTCGATTTTAATGTAGAACAGATTTTAAATTTTGGAAATATTTCATCACTTCAGGCTGCCATGATGGCTGAGGAGCTGAAGAAGGAGCAGGACACCAGTGCTCACCTGGAGAGGATGAAGAAGAACCTGGAGGTCACAGTCAAGGACCTGCAGCACCGTCTGGATGAGGCAGAGAACCTCGCCATGAAGGGTGGCAAGAAGCAGCTCCAGAAACTGGAGTCCAGGGTACAAACTATACACAGTACTAAAACTAGTTTCACCATCGAAGTCTACCTTTGTGTAGACATGTTCTTTTGCCCTCAGCGAGACTTAGTTTTTCTTGTAATTAAATTAATTATGCTTTAATTAATTTACTTGTTTTCTTTTATTCGTTATTTATTTATATCTATATATATCTATATATATTTATATATGTATCTTTATTATTTAGTTTTGGTGTACAGCACTTTGCGTCAACTATGGTTATTTTAAAGTGCTTTTTAAGTAAAGATGATGATGATGAGGTAGAATTAAGACACTTTTATTTTTATGCTTTACCATGGCAATAATAATGTAGCTACATTGTTTTATTATATTATATTCTTTTATCAAATTCCAGGTGCGTGAACTGGAAGCTGAACTTGAAGCTGAGCAGTGACGTGGAGCTGATGCCATTAAAGGAGTCTGGAAATATGAGAGGAGAGTGAAAGAGCTCACTTACGAGGTAATTAATTATCTAACTAAAAATTATCTAATTTCTTGTGTCCATTCCCTTTCACTTACAACCCTAATTGTTTAGACTGAGGAGGACAAGAAGAACATCACAAGACTTCAGGATCTGGTCAGCAAGCTGCAGTTAAGGCTTACAAGAAACAGGCTGAGTAGGCTGTGAGTCAACTACAATTATATGACAAATTTCCTTCAGCTTGGTTCATCGCACGCCCATTGACTCCCCTATAACCAAGTCAGTATTTTTGTAAATCCTCTACAGGAGGAGCAGGCAAACACTCACATGTCCAGGCTCAGAAAGGTTCAGCATGAGCTGGAGGAAGCTCAGGAGCGTGCTGACATTGCTGAGTCCCAGGTCAACAAGTTGAGAGCCAAGAGCTGTGACACTGGAAAGGTAGCAACTTCTGTCCAAATATCCAAAAAAAACAAAAAAAACAATTGTGCACATCATTATAAGTGAGACACATTGTAATGCTTTGTGCAGTTAAGCAAAAATTATTAAAACAAGATATGTTAAAACAGAAAAAGTCTTCAGAGGATTCAAATAACTTAAAACCTTTAAATAACTCTTTTTTTCTGTTTGTTTGTTTTTTCAGAGTGAGTCTGCTGAATAAGACACACTTGAATGAAGCTGTTCAACAAAATATGAATCATCTGTTGGATGCTGCAAAATATCAATCAATGTTTTGAAAATGACTCATTCATTTTAATGTTTCTTTGCTTTTCGTAAAATAATGTTTAGAATGTAAATGTAATCAATTAAGAGAGAGCTATTAAAAGTAATAAATAAAAAGCCATACTGAATTGCTTAGTAGCCACTTTTGAAAAGGAGTATTCAGAAGGAATATTTATTAGCTCTACAGATAGCCATATAATGCAGAAAATATCTAAGAAGTAATAGCTGCTGCAACCAGTATTTTATGTGAAAGACATGTAAAAGGCCAAACTTACCTGTGGATTTACCAAAGGTTTTTAGAGTGTATTTGTCATGATAAATCAAATAATAAATACATAAGTATACATAAATTAAAGAAATCAATGAATTTGAAAATGAATTTAATGTTTGTTAATTAAATGAGTTTCTGTTACTAAAAGATTCTCAGTAAAAGTTCTGATAGTGTCTTGGTTTTATATAGATCTAGTGAGCTAGGTGGCTTATTAAAAGTGACATATTTAGACAGAAACCATTTGCTAAGAACTGGTCAAATTTATTGTATTTATTGTACGTATAAGGAAGTTATTTATTTTCATTTGACAGCTTTTCATTTTATGAATTGACTAAATAGCAAGAGAATAGGGCTGATAACTAAGGGACTGTTCATGGTTAGCACCTTAACCTGTCAGTGTTATTTAATTGTTTTCCAGTTTTAAGGAGTGCAGTCAGATATATATATATACATATACACATATATTATATATGTGTTGGTCAGGCTTCACTAAATATGAGCTAGACACAGTGATGAAGCTCACAGGCCATCTATTTCCACTGGGCAACAAAAGGAGAAGTCTAGTGTACAAACAAGTGTACAGTGCACATCTAGCAGGAAAGGAGAAGTCTGACTCAGAACGTACCATTTGAGGCCAAAACAACTTTCTTTATAACTGATCCCGAAGAGCTGTATGTCTAATATAAACTGATTAAGAGAAAGTGTGGCAAAGCCACAGTGAAAAGATGATATATTGGTACACAAAAAAGATACTGTTGAATATTTAAAAACACAATTTCTATTCGGGTGGTCACTGTGACAGAGGGAATTTAACCATAAAACCCTTCAACGTTCAGTAAACATGTCAAAGGCACACAATGGAAAAGGCACATAGCTGGTTAAGAAGGAGGAGAAAAAGTTTACATGAATGTACCACTAGTATATTTCAAATCCTCTTTTTCAAGATTTCATTGAGGACCAAACCATTTCAACCAACCCTCTGTTGTTGCAATGTTTTAAATCTGAACAGGAAAATCAGTTAAATTCTGAAACCACCTGGTAACCAGTGACAAGAGACAAAAACAGTATAATCTAGATATAAACCCCAATCCAATCAAATCAAAATTAATTTCTATAGCACATAATAATACAATTAAGTTGTGCTTCACAGTCGGTCAGTGCAATAGCATACGACAGAATAAAAAAAAGAAAACAGTTAAAAGTTGTATTTTTTTTTATTTACAATATTTTATTGTGAATATATTTTTCTAAACTTTCAGAACTTTAGTTTTTTAACCCTAAGAAAAAGCTGATGGCTTACTTGTCAGCCTGAGGTGTGATATGATGATCTGTATAAACTGGACATGACTGCATGGTAGGGTTTGGGAATAATTAGTGTTTTTCATTGTTCGTGTGTGTTGTATCTCACAGCTGAGGGAACTAGAAGTCGAAACTAAGCTGAGATGTGGAGCTGAGTCAGTTCCCTTTTAATTACAGTTAGTAATCTGTATAGACTGAGGAGGAGAAGAAGAATGTGACCAAGCTTCAGGATCTTGCCGTCAAACTGCAGTACTGTATCTTGTTCTTTGTACTGTACTGTTGTTCTTTGTCATTCCATTTCCAAGTCAAAAACCTGATTTATGAGTAAAGTTACAATTTAATGACACTTATGTTTGTTGAAAAGTGTACTCTACTGATCCATAAAACAGTTTAAGTGCAATTTGGCTCTATGTTTCTTAATTCAGTTATAAAATCACTTAAAATAGAAGCTCGCCATTAACAATTTTACCTATTCTGTGAAACCAAATTCTGATTCGTGCAAAACATTCAATGCATAGACACAACTAACAAGCCCCAAATGCAAAAGAAAAAGAATAGAAAAGTTCAAATGTAATTTTAAACAGACACTAATGGCAATCCACTATATACACCCACTATAGTGTGTGTGCCTTTTGGGCTAATTACCCATTTAGCTAGCATCAAATGACTTATTTGCTAATGCTGATACTGTATCTTGCCATTAACTCATCAATGTAATGCAACTAGCGTGAGCAAAGAAGTAGCTTCAGAATCACTGTAGAGACTCAGCCTTTACTGGGGCATAAAGTTTTCTTCCATTATCCAAAATAAAAAACATCAGTGTGTCACTGCAGTAAAACCACACAGGAAACTGTAAGAGAGAGGGGAACAATTTTAATGCCAAATATAAAAGGGACTTCATCAAAGTTTACAAAATTTAAATTAATACATTAAAAAAACATTTTCTTTCTTTTTTTTGCCAAATCTTCTCTTTTAATTATTTTTCCTGGAACGATTTCAGTTTTCACCTATAGTTTTCATGTTACCCTGCTACAGGCTACATTTATGATATATTTGTGATAGCTATCAGATACCAGTTTTCTAATTAAACATTTACAACAGGAGCTCCTCTGCAGGGGAGGAAGAAGAACCCAAAGCTCAAGAAGGAGCTCCAAAAACTATGGATGTTTTTATTGTTCGTTTAGAGTGAAAGGGCTTACCTACTACATAATTTATGCTGTATGTGTATAACAAAACTTAAATTTAGTTATGCAAATTTAAATAGGATTTGTCAAAGCGGGAACCATTAACTTTCCTGTAACCAAGTGAGTATAACTTTAAAACTTTCACAAGATGTCCAACACTTACTTGTCCAGGCTCTGAAAAGTCCCACTTGAGCTCAAGGAAGCCAGAGAATGCTCTGACATTTCTAAGATCCAGTTTTGAGTACCCAGTTCACAGGCTGAGAGCCAAGAGCAGTGATGCTGGAAACGGAGCTTTTTATTCAGGTGATAGCTAATAATTGCATTAGAATTGTTCACACATACTTTGCTGGTTAAAAGCTAAAAAAAAAAATGACTAAAAGATTTGAGTCTGACTAACACCACCATGGATTAATCATTTTATTATTTAATATAGTGAAACAAATTTTAAGCATTTCGCAATTTCCTAGCAAGCTTCCAAGAAGTGTTTATTGTTGTTTTCCAATTTACTATTCTTAGAAGAACTAAGTAAACAGAAAATAATAAAGTTCTGTAATTAAAACTTTCCCAACAGCAACCACTGTCAGGCCAGTGTTTAAGAAGATGTTAGGACTTAACGGGGACTCAACGGCACTTGTAACAGTGAGGCACTTGCTGTTCTGGAATGACAATTAGCTTAGTATAAGCTGAAAACCATTGCAAGAATCCAAGTACTCTCTTGTGGCTTCTTGTTGGCCAGTATTGTCAATGCTATGAAAGCTCAGCAGTATGACAGCAAATTAATAGGAATCCTAATAGTGCTCTAAATTTATGACCAGTATTTGTTGCCAACTTAGCCTGCTTGTAAACACAGTGCTGACTGCTGAGTGACCTATTTTAAATGAACCCAGCTTTCATCAAAGGTCACACAGGCCAATAGTAATTGAAGTGCTCCTGTGAGTGTTGGTAAGAAGAAGAAGAAAAAGACGAATCAGAAGAAGACAAAGAACTTTATGAATGTTTGTAAAATGATTGATAATTAATATAGTATTACACAACATTATATTATCTTTGAGGAGTATAATGTAAGACAGTTGTTTTCTTATTTCTTTATTTTTATTTGTGGCACAGCTGGGGTGTCTGCTACTATGGAAAACTACAATGTGAAGGACATGGCTATAACTCAATATTGTACACAGCAGGCTACAGGAGGCATGAAGGAAGTATTAATTAGATGCAGTTAAAGGAGCTTTTGTGCTTGGCACCAGAGGAGGCACAGGTGTTCCAAGCCCCCGGACAGATTGTATTTATGAGATCATATTACACTAGCAGGATGTGAATTTGTGAGCCAGTACATTTTTCGGGGTTAGCTTGAGCATTGTAGTGCACATACCCAGCAGCTGAAAGATATAGTCTCATATGACTGACACAAACTATGTTCCTTTAAACAAAGCTGTTAGCATGTCTGTAATGAATAACTGACCAATTAGGCAAGCAGCAATTGTCTGCTTGAACAAGGAGTGAAACTACTACAATTTAATGTTATTTATTTTCTCACTCAAACTACTGAAGTGTTAGGCATTTTTTTCTCATTTCATAGGAAACATTCAACAAGTATGCAAGAAGGCAAGCACTGTTTAGTTCACAATATTCTCAAACAGTTAAAACTGTGTTCTGTACTTTATTATTTATATGATCATATATAACATATAACAGCTCCAGTTCCAGCATGCTAATTAGTATTAGCTTATTAATGATCTGATGCAAAAATATTGTTAAGCACACATAGAGAGTTTTATAGTTAGTCTCACCTCTTCAAGCTTTCTTTTTCCTTCTTGTATTTTTATGTCACGTTAAGTTACTACATTTCATATTAAACTAATAAGTTACACGGAGAAACAAAATCAACTGAAATTTCAGTCTTATAAAGGGGGCACTCTAGAATGTTCCCCTTCTCTGTCTGTACCCTTTTTCTGAAAACATAAAACAAAGATTAAAGTCAAAGAACGAAAGCCAAAGACACACTACCCATCATTCTCCCAGTGCTACTACCCCGTCATGGAATAATCTCACACTCTTTTAAAGCTTCTTAGGCTCCTCCTTGCCAGACATGGTTGGCATGTTTTTACTCAGTTTAGGGCTTAGTGCAGAGGGCCATCTATAAGCATCTACACACCCAAGGACATTCAAAGGAGAACATTAGTCAGGACAATCAATCTCTGCCCATGTACCCATTGGCACCTTCTAAAAAAAGGCTTGTTTTATTCACTGTATCCCAGCAGGTTAAGTGTAAATTGTATGATGTTTGGATTCACAGTAATAAAAAAGTTTAAGCAAGAAATCATTAAAAACTTTACATTTGTATACATATGCAAACTTCAAACCGTACTTAAAACTATCAAAGGTCAGTTTAAAACTAATTCTGCAACTTGAAGCAGGTTAGAGTCTTTCTGCTCTGGGGTTAATCACACTGGTATTTGAAAGTCTTTGTAATTCTACTGCAGGGATTCATTTATTTGTTGTTTTATTGATGGCAGAGGAGAATACAGTCTAACATATCTGCTTATCACCTCCCATAGGTATTTCATTGAGCTGAGATCGGATTCATACCATTTTCAAACGCATCAAACCATTAGCTGACCCCTCACACCATGTGGATGAAGGAATTGTCATGCTGGAAGAACCAACTTCCCATTCTGTCCCATCAGAATATAACAGTTTCATCACAGGACAAAGGTGATCACTCAGAACAACTCTTAAGTGATTTACAGTACAAGGCTTTCCTCTAAAGGGGGCCCAAACATTGTCAACAAAATACCTCCCAAAGCAAAACAAAGCCACCGGATCCCCTCACTGTGGGGGTCATGCATTTGTGCTTTTCCTTTAATTTGTCAATTGTGTGTATTTGGAACTGTTGTTACATTTTGTCACCAGAGATGAAAAACAGCGTGTATTCAGGGTAGCCCAGCACAGCTTTATTTGTTTTGTTTTTGTTTTTGTGTTTTAGGAAATAAATAAAAAAAAATGCTGCTAAATTAACATGGATGGAATCACAGATTTATATTTGTATGATATGTATGAAATAGTGTGTAACCATAACTATATCAAGATCATGCATACAAAGTTTTTAACAAGCAAGTTGACCCTGTTAGATCTTAAAACATCTATGGCAAATGCTATTAAGGGTGACTGAAAAAAACTGAAGACATTTGACTTTACTTGGGAAGCACGTGTTCTGCATGTTTGCACTGAAAACCCACCTGTGCACAGAGGTTATATGGATTACATACCTCAAGGTCATCTCTTTTGAAGAATGAAGGATTGCTAAATTCAAAAAGGCAAAAAGAAAAAAACAAACAAAACACAGCTTTGTTTTCCTTTTTACCTTTATGAATTTATTATTAAGCTAAGCCTTAAATGTAAAAATAATCCCGGATATAGTTTTCATTCACTTTACTATTACAGTCCTGGCATCTCTAAAATCTTGTTTATTGCCACAGGTCTTATTTTGGGTCTTATCCCATTCTAGATGGCAACTGTTCATCCACTCCATTCCAAGACGATATGTAATCTCTTCTAAGCTTTTATGGAATGGCGCTCAATATCAGTTCAGACATCTGAGATGTATGCTTGTCCTGCAACTGTACACCAGTGACATTTATATGCTTCTCCAAAACCACAGCCTGTGTCATGACATGTTCCACTAGGATGATTAATAATAACATTGTAGAGAAGCAAGAACCAGACAGGCTTGTATGTTAATTAAATATTATAAGAATATATTTTCTACAAATGGTTATAATCTTTGATACGTGCGCAACAGCTGTTCTACACATTACAGAGCTAAATCAGATGATACAATGAGTGAGCATTAGGAGAAAAAGACTCATTAATCTGTTGATACTAAAATGTGTTTAAATCAGTCGATCTATATTGAATGTTTTGACCTTGCTTTATGGAACAGTTGTTCACTTGCTGCCCCCTTTTTTTATTGGACCACCAAATCTGACATGTGTGAAGAGCAACTGTACACCAGTGACATTTGGTGCTTCTCCAAAGTAAAAAGTACTTCTAATATACCTTCTGCTCCTACTGCTATGATAATAATAATAATTATTATTATTATTATTATTATTATTATTATTATTATTGATAGAAGTAATAATAGAAATGTATTATTAATAAAAACATTGATGCTCATAAATCGAGTTCATCTTTTATATGAACAGCATTTTACACATCTAAATTAAGAAAAGCCTTGTTACATGCCTTGTAAGTTATATAAATTATCGTTATCGTTCAAAGTAATCGATCTTGCAGTAATTTTCTTTCATCTTCAATCAGCACTGTGTCTTATGACTGCCCAGTTTGGCCACCTTCTGTTATAAATGTGCTTGCAAAGCAGTTTAATCACAGCAACTGTCACTGTCGCGGGATTAAGGGCAACATGGCAAGAATACATGACCAAACTGAGCAAGGCACACCTACTGAGGAAAAAGTTCTCCCTCTATAAAAGAGGGTGCTTCAGTCTGAGTCAGCAACTGATAGGCTTCCAACTCAGGTAAGAACATTAACTTCAGCTATTTTGCATTGTGAAACACAATTTTATCATAGCTTTGGGATATTTAACACTGCACGTTTTAATGCTTTTAGAATTGTTTACAGTTACTACTACTACAACTAATAATAATAATTTTAGCAGTAGTAGTAGTAGTATATTTTGAAATTAATGGACACCCATATTTATTATAGTTGATGGTTTGTTATTAGGATTCAAGCAACAGAATCAAGAGTTTACAGTTTTCTGCTGGGACTAAGGAAGGTACATTATAGTGTATTTTCTGTGATATCTGAACAATTCCCAAACACACACATTAGCATGGGGATGTTTATGAAAACAAAGACAACAAAGAAAACAAAACCTCTCAACCTCTCAATTTCAGCCCCCTAAAGTTCCATCATGAGCACAGATGCAGAGATGCAGGCCTATGGCCCTGCAGCCATTTACCTCCGAAAACCTGAGAAAGAGAGATTAGAGGCTCAGAACACTCCTTTTGATGCCAAAAGTGCCTACTTTGTAACTGATGCTGATGACATGTACGTGAAGGGTAAACTCGTCAAAAGAGAGGGTGGCAAGGCAACTGTTGAGACACTTACAGGAAAGGTAAGTAAAACAATTAATTCTTCAACTTTCTTAGAAAAGATTAGACTCAACTTTATGGATTATGCAATGTACTATGTTAAAAAAGGTTTTGTTTAATTTTATTCTTTTTCAAATGCAGACAGTCACTGTAAAAGAGGATGACATCCACCCCATGAATCCTCCAAAGTTTGATAAAATTGAGGACATGGCCATGATGACCCACCTCAATGAGCCTGCCGTGCTGTTTAACCTCAAAGAGCGTTTTGCATCATGGATGATCTATGTAAGCTTTAATCTCATAATATACTTTGCTTGTATTTTCTCTGAGTAACAACTATATATATGTTTCTGTGTCTTTGTTATTACAGACTTATTCCGGCCTCTTCTGCGTCGTGGTGAATCCCTACAAGTGGCTTCCTGTGTACGATGCTCAGGTTGTTGTGGCATACAGAGGCAAGAAGAGGATTGAGGCTCCACCCCACATCTTCTCCATCTCTGATAATGCCTATCAGTTCATGCTCACTGGTAAAATCAAAGTTGATTAAAGATTCAGGTGCATGGGACAATGAGGATTGTCAACTGTAGGTTTAATATGCGTGTGCTCTTATATTTCAGATCGTGAGAATCAGTCTATCCTCATTACGTAAGTATAATATAAACATTACAAGAACACTTCTTTAGTAAAAATCATAATTGTATTGCAAAGTAAAAATCATGCTTTAATTCCACAGTGGAGAATCTGGTGCAGGAAAGACTGTAAACACCAAGCGTGTTATCCAGTATTTTGCAACAATTGCAGTAGCTGGAGCTAAGAAAGCTGAAACATCCTCAGGAAAAATACAGGTAAAATTGTGTTCAAATCAAATGTGTTTGTCACAGGTGATTGCTGCTGCTGTTTTTAAACAGCTGTTTGATGTCTCTGTGTAGGGTTCACTGGAAGATCAAATCATTGCAGCTAACCCTCTGCTGGAGGCATATGGAAATGCCAAGACTGTGAGGAATGACAACTCCTCTCGTTTTGTAAGTATTCGTGTTCTGGACTCTAAAATTATTTTCTTACACCTACTGTTATCCAGAGCCAAACTGACATTTTGTGGTAAATGTTCAGGGTAAATTCATCAGAATTCACTTTGGCTCCACTGGAAAACTAGCCTCAGCTGATATTGAAACATGTAAGTTAGCCTTATTTTCCTTTTGTAGTTAGTAGTATACAAATGAAATGCCTGTACTGTTTGATCATCACACTTCCTATTCAACAATTGTTCACAGATCTGCTGGAGAAGTCCCGTGTCACCTTCCAGTTGTCTGCTGAGAGAAGCTACCATATCTTCTATCAGCTGATGACAGGCCACAAGCCTGAGCTCCTGGGTATGTGATGAACTGAACAAGACATACTGTAAATTACTTTCCATACCCCCAGTTGTTTTAAAGAAAAGAATAGTCTTTATCTTGGAACCACTCCAATTAAGCTACTTCTTTTGTTGTTTGGGGGGGAAAAGAAAACATTATTAATTAAATAACTTTTAAGGTGCTACCTCTCCTCTCTCTCTCTCTCTCTTTCTGTTTCTCAACCCACTATATCCTTACACCCACCCAAACATATAATTTCACATAATTTCATAGTGTAAAGTTGTGTTTTTAACATATAATAATCTTGAAGTTACTGTTGGTTTTACTGTTTTCTTCCCCCAGTTTTCCTAACCTAGTCACTTTCTTCTCTGTGTTATATAAATCCTTATGTCAATCACTAATCTTGCACAATTAAAAAACAATAAGGAAATAACCATGTTCCACTCAAGCATTTCTTCTACTTTCTTCTAGAGTCTCTTCTAATCTCCACTAACCCTTATGACTATCCAATGATCAGTCAGGGTGAAATCACAGTCAAAAGTATCAATGATGTGGAGGAGTTCATTGCAACAGATGTAAGTTGATGGTAATGTGTAGAATAAAGGCAAACTGTCACAATAACTTGTTTAAAAATGAATGCTGTGCTTGGATTACAGACTGCGATTGACATCTTGGGCTTCAGTGCTGACGAGAAGGCGGGCATCTACAAGCTGACTGGCGCTGTGATGCATCATGGAAACATGAAATTCAAGCAGAAGCAGCGTGAGGAGCAGGCTGAACCTGATGGCACTGAGGGTAATCAAATTGATTTTGTAATATTACATCCTCATGAAGTAATAATTCACATTAACTCTTAGAACTACAGTGACGTCCATAGCATTAACCATTCCCATTTAGACAGATAAATATCATACTACCGTAATATAATGACTGAGCAGAGTGACTGCCTGCAATTGTTCATAAAATGTAAAATAAATCTTTAGCACTGCTATCAATGTGGATTTTAGTTGTGTTTTAGCTCATTCCATAGTGTTAACATTTCTTTGTTACATAATGAAATATGTTTGTTTTTCCAATCAGTGGCTGATAAAATCGCCTACCTCATGGGCCTGAATTCAGCTGACATGTTGAAAGCTCTGTGCTACCCAAGAGTCAAGGTTGGGAATGAGTTTGTGACCAAAGGTCAGACTGTCCCACAGGTAATTTTTTTAAAAATTGAAAGGATTAAAAAAAAAGTTTCATTTTAAAATACTTTTTACAGTGTTATCCAGGAGAATGTTGAATTCTCTTCTTCCAGGTCAACAATGCTGTCTCGGCTCTGTGCAAATCTGTATATGAGAAAATGTTCTTGTGGATGGTTATCCGTATCAATGAGATGCTGGACACAAAGCAGCCCAGACAGTTCTTCATTGGAGTGCTGGATATCGCTGGGTTTGAGATCTTTGATGTGAGCATTTCAAAAATGTGAGACTGGATTTAAAGATAAATATGATTTTTTTTCATGATATGAATTAGCTTTCTGTTACTACAGTTCAACAGCTTGGAGCAACTCTGTATCAACTTCACCAATGAGAAACTGCAACAGTTTTTCAACCACCACATGTTTGTCCTGGAACAAGAGGAGTACAAGAAAGAGGGCATTCAATGGGAGTTCATTGACTTTGGTATGGACTTGGCTGCCTGCATTGAGCTTATTGAGAAGGTAAGACCATTCAGATGTGCCGTTCAGGACTAAAATGGCAGTTTCTGACTAGGTACTAAAATACAGATTTTTCCTGAATACAACTTCTCTTTTCAGCCAATGGGCATCTTCTCCATTCTTGAAGAGGAGTGCATGTTCCCCAAGGCTACAGACACTTCTTTCAAGAACAAGCTGTATGATCAGCATCTTGGCAAGAGCAAGGCATTTGAGAAGCCAAAGCCTGCAAAGGGTAAAGCAGAAGCACACTTCGCCCTGGTTCACTATGCTGGTACAGTGGACTACAATATCAATGGCTGGCTGGACAAGAACAAGGACCCACTGAATGATTCAGTTGTGCAGCTCTACCAGAAGTCATCAAACAAACTGCTGTGCTTCCTGTATGCAGCCCATGCTGGAGCTGATGGTAGGAAATAAATAATGTAAAAAAAATACAGGGCAGCTGTGGCTACAACTGTAGCTTGCCTCCACCAGTGTGTGAATGTGAGAGTGAATGAATAGTGGCATTGTAAAAGCGCTTTGGGTGCCTTGAAAAGCGCTATATAAATCCAATCCATTATTATTATTATTATTATTATTATTATGACCATTTGTGAATACTCATTAAATATGTTTCCTCTAGGAAATGAAGTTGAATCAGTGATCACACAATTATTGTTTTCATTGAAAATATGGTTTAAAATTAAATTATTGTAAAACACTCACTATAGCATTAGTTATTCAGTTCTCTTAATTAAGTGTATTGAACAACAGATGCTGCTGGTGGCGGCAAGAAGGGTGGTGGAAAGAAGAAGGGTGGTTCTTTCCAGACAGTGTCTGCTCTTTTCAGGGTATTTTGAACCGCCACAAAAAAAATATATTCAAAATGTATTGGTTTATTTTAACCTATTATCTAATGATGTTGATCTACAGGAGAATCTGGCCAAGCTGATGACCAACTTAAGGAGCACTCATCCTCACTTTGTTCGTTGCCTGATTCCCAATGAGTCAAAGACCCCAGGTATAAAGCACACAGTCATACTGATTTTAAAAAATGTTAAAAGTGACATATTGAAATGATTTAAACTATATGAATTTTTAACTTTCAGGTCTTATGGAAAATCATTTGGTCATCCATCAGCTGAGGTGTAATGGTGTCCTGGAGGGCATCAGAATCTGCAGAAAGGGTTTCCCCAGCAGAATCCTCTATGGTGACTTCAAGCAGAGGTGACTTCTGTTTTCTTTATAAGAAAGTTAAAATAACTTCAAAGGTACTGGAAAAGGGAAAACACAAGGACAATGGGTGCAAAATCCAAGTAACATCACTATATTTTCTTACAGATACAAAGTGTTGAATGCCAGTGTCATCCCTGAGGGACAGTTCATCGACAACAAGAAAGCTTCAGAGAAGCTGCTTGGCTCCATTGATGTGGATCACACACAGTACAAGTTTGGGCACACGAAGGTACACTTTATGATGACCTTTACAACCTCCAGTTGTATTAAACAGAACTAATTCATGTGAACTAATTTGTTTCACTTCAACACAGGTGTTCTTCAAAGCTGGTCTGCTGGGCACTCTTGAGGAGATGAGAGATGAGAAACTGGCTGAGCTGGTGACCATGACTCAGGCTCTCTGCAGAGGATACGTCATGAGGAAAGAGTTTGTGAAGATGATGGAGAGAAGGTATAATTCAGAAACAATATGTCAAATTACTATTTAAATATCATGTGATGTTACGCAAAAGCAGTATGTCAAAGCATGGTAATTTGCGTTGTTTTTGTAGAGATGCTATCTTCAGCATCCAGTACAACATCCGTTCATTCATGAATGTCAAGAACTGGCCATGGATGCATCTGTACTTTAAGATCAAGCCTCTTCTAAAGAGTGCTGAGACTGAGAAGGAGTTGCAGAACATGAAGGAGAACTATGAGAAGATGCAGACAGACCTGGCTACTGCTCTGGCAAAGAAAAAAGAACTGGAAGAGAAGATGGTCGGCCTGCTGCAGGAGAAGAATGACCTGCAACTTCAAGTAGCAGCTGTGAGTAACAAGGGGGAGGAGAAAATGCATCTTCTATTATAATAATGCTCAATTAGCTGAAAAATAACCACATATTAGTCTATTTATCAGTATGACTTTTTGGCTGGTGTTTGGCTGTGAGATGTGCTGTAACTGAGAACTGTGCTGAATTGCTGTAATTAAAAACATGATAATATTCTTTATTTATAAAAGTATGATAATAATTATTCTTCTTATACTATAATATAATAATATAATTCCCATATTTCTTGCCTTGTCACAGGAAAATGAGAATCTCTCTGATGCTGAAGAAAGGTGTGAGGGGCTCATTAAGAGCAAGATCCAGCTCGAGGCCAAACTCAAAGAGACAAGTGAGAGACTGGAGGATGAAGAGGAAATCAATGCTGAGCTGACTGCTAAGAAGAGGAAGCTGGAGGATGAATGCTCTGAGCTAAAGAAGGACATTGATGACTTGGAGCTCACCTTGGCCAAAGTGGAGAAGGAGAAACATGCCACAGAAAACAAGGTTCAGTTCATGTGATTGTAGTTTTCACCAAAATACATACACATAATGTGTTTATATGCTGTAATGTCTTATTTTGCCATGTTAATTTATTAACTTTCATGGGAAATTCCCATGAAATTCCCAATTATTATTTATTTCAGGTGAAAAACCTGACAGAGGAGATGGCATCTCAAGATGAGTCAATTGCCAAGTTAACCAAGGAGAAGAAAGCCTTACAAGAGGCCCATCAACAAACACTGGATGATCTCCAGGCAGAGGAAGACAAAGTCAACACTCTGACCAAAGCCAAGACAAAACTGGAACAGCAAGTTGATGATGTAAGAAAACATCATCTTTTTAAAAAAGGAGATTTCTTATTTTTATATTATTATGAATTATTCAGTTGTAAAAAATATGTAACATTTTTAATAGCTTGAGGGTTCACTGGAGCAAGAGAAGAAGCTCCGCATGGACCTTGAGAGAGCCAAGAGGAAGCTGGAGGGAGATCTGAAACTGGCCCAGGAATCCATAATGGATCTGGAGAATGACAAGCAGCAGTCTGATGAGAAAATCAAAAAGTAAAAAACAGTCACTGATAAAGTTCCTACACTTGCATTCAGAAGAGCCACAGAGCTGTCAGAGTCATTTCTTTGTCTTCTCCATTTACAGGAAGGACTTTGAAATCAGTCAGCTTCTTGGCAAGATTGAGGATGAGCAGTCTCTTGGTACTCAGCTTCAGAAGAAGATCAAAGAACTCCAGGTACCATTATTTTAGGTGAATATTATGTTCAGTAAAACTAAAACATGTCAACTCAATAAGTCTTTGTGGTGTTATTACCCTAAAGGCTCGTATTGAAGAGCTGGAAGAGGAGATTGAGGCTGAGAGGGCAGCTCGGGCTAAGGTAGAGAAGCAGAGAGCCGACCTCTCCAGGGAGCTTGAAGAGATCAGTGAGAGGCTTGAGGAAGCTGGTGGAGCAACAGCTGCTCAGATTGAGATGAACAAGAAGCGAGAGGCTGAGTTCCAGAAACTGCGTCGTGATCTTGAAGAAGCAACTCTGCAGCATGAAGCTACTGCAGCAGCTCTCCGTAAGAAGCAGGCTGACACTGTTGCAGAGCTCGGAGAGCAGATCGACAACCTCCAGCGTGTCAAACAGAAGCTGGAGAAAGAGAAGAGCGAGTACAAGATGGAGATTGATGACCTCTCCAGCAACATGGAGGCTGTTGCCAAAGCAAAGGTGTGCAATTTTGAAAAAAAGCAGCTATCTAAACAATGAAAGAGCGCAACAGTTATATCTTTCCTGGATTTGAGTCATGACAATTATGTGCAATTTATAGGGCAATCTGGAGAAAATGTGCCGAACTCTTGAAGACCAGTTAAGTGAGCTCAAGTCCAAAAATGATGAGAATGTTCGCCAGCTTAACGACATGAGTGCACAGAGGGCAAGACTCCAAACTGAGAATGGTGTGTATCCAAAGATATGAAGTATGTAACTGTATTTCATTTAGTAGCCGTTTTAAGTTCAGAAACAATTTAAGTTTCAAACAGATGATATTGTTTGTGTTTAAAATACATGGTAATTTTTCAGTTATGAAAAGTATTTTTCTTTAATCTGTTTTGCCCAGGTGAATTTTCTCGTCAGCTTGAGGAAAAGGAAGCTCTTATTTCCCAGCTTACCAGAGGCAAACAGGCTTACACTCAACAGATTGAAGAGCTTAAGCGACATACTGAGGAGGAAGTGAAGGTACCAGATGTCATATTAAAGAAGTATTATATTCAGCATTACATACATTGTAAAAGAACATTGATGAACCATGGATCTGCAAGTGAAAACAAGAATAAATGTAAATAAATAAAAGTTACTTAATGTCAACTTATCTCACAACCAATATCTCAGATTTAGAATAACTTTACATTACTTTGTCAACATGCTCACTGAGAGATAAAAGAAAAGCAAAGACATTTATTATTATTTAAAATGTATTATTATTAAAATCCAGGCCAAGAACGCCCTGGCTCATGCTGTTCAGTCAGCACGTCATGACTGTGATCTGCTCAGAGAGCAGTTTGAGGAGGAGCAGGAGGCCAAGGCTGAGCTGCAGCGAGGAATGTCCAAGGCCAACAGTGAGGTGGCTCAGTGGCGATCCAAATATGAGACTGATGCCATCCAGCGCACTGAGGAGCTGGAGGAGGCCAAGTACATAAATGCTTTCTTCTCTTTTGTGAATAAAAATGTAATACTGTATTACTTTTAATACATAATGGAATTAATACAAGCAAATTTTTGCAAATTGCAGGAAAAAGCTTGCCCAGCGCCTGCAGGAGGCTGAGGAATCCATTGAGGCTGTGAACTCCAAGTGTGCCTCACTGGAGAAGACCAAGCAGAGGCTGCAGGGTGAGGTGGAGGACCTCATGATTGATGTGGAGAGAGCTAATGCTCTGGCTGCCAACCTTGACAAGAAGCAGAGGAACTTTGATAAAGTAAAGTTTAAACATAACCTCTGTCATCAAAGGAGAAATTACACCCATTACAACAACTAATTATTTAATTAATTAATTTTTAATTAATCTAGGTCCTGGCAGAATGGAAGCAGAAGTATGAGGAGAGCCAGGCAGAGCTGGAAGGAGCCCAAAAGGAGGCTCGTTCTCTCAGCACTGAGTTGTTCAAGATGAAGAACTCATATGAAGAGGCTCTGGATCATCTTGAGACCATGAAGAGAGAGAACAAGAACCTGCAGCGTATGCACCCATAACTTGACAAAAAATGTTAAAGAATATAGATCTGGATCTAAGATAATAACAACAGTTTGGGTCGTTTTTCTACTTTAGAGGAGATCTCAGATCTGACTGAGCAGATTGGTGAGACTGGAAAGAGCATCCATGAGCTGGAAAAAGCCAAGAAGACTGTAGAAAGTGAAAAGGCTGAGATTCAGACTGCCCTTGAAGAAGCAGAGGTTTAATATTTTTTATGTCAATATTATTTATTTTGATGATTCTACTTGGTATTTGTTACTTATCTGACTTATCTCGCAGGGCACTCTGGAACATGAAGAATCCAAGATTCTTCGTATTCAGCTTGAGCTAAACCAAGTCAAAAGTGAGATCGACAGGAAGCTGGCAGAGAAGGACGAGGAGATGGAGCAGATCAAGAGGAACAGCCAGAGGGTGATTGACTCCATGCAGAGCACCCTTGATGCTGAGGTCAGGAGCAGGAATGATGCCCTGAGAGTCAAGAAGAAGATGGAGGGAGACCTGAATGAGATGGAGATTCAGCTGAGCCATGCCAACAGACAGGCTGCTGAGGCCCAGAAACAACTGAGGAATGTCCAAGGACAGCTCAAGGTGACCTTTTTTCCATATCATTAGTTAAAGAAACAGAATAAGTACTTATTTATTGATTGATTTATTTCATCAGGATGCCCAGCTGCACCTTGATGAAGCTCTCAGAGGACAGGAAGACATGAAGGAGCAGGTCGCCATGGTTGAGCGCAGAAATGGTCTGATGGTGGCTGAGATTGAGGAGCTGAGAGCCGCTCTGGAGCAGACAGAGAGAGGACGCAAAGTAGCTGAGCAGGAGTTGGTTGATGCTAGCGAGCGTGTTGGACTGCTTCACTCTCAGGTTTGTTTATAATGTCAAGAAACATTTATGTAATTTTAATTAGGAAATACATTATAAATTTACTGTAAATATCTAGTATGTGAACTTACAACATATTTATATCATATAATCTTTCCTAAACCTTTAGAACACCAGTCTTCTGAACACGAAAAAGAAGCTCGAAGCCGATTTTGTGCAGATCCAGAGTGAGGTGGATGATGCTGTGCAGGAAGCAAGAAATGCTGAGGAGAAAGCAAAAAAAGCCATCACTGACGTGAGTTTAAATCTCTAAGTAATCTGTTCTATTAAACACTTCACTTCCTTTCAGTGATAATAAAAGCTTACCATAGATTTTTAAATAGATTAATTAAATGGAGAAAATTATTTTAGGCTGCCATGATGGCTGAGGAGCTGAAGAAGGAGCAGGACACCAGTGCTCACCTGGAGAGGATGAAGAAGAACCTGGAGGTCACAGTCAAGGACCTGCAGCACCGTCTGGATGAGGCAGAGAACCTCGCCATGAAGGGTGGCAAGAAGCAGCTCCAGAAACTGGAGTCCAGGGTATGAAGTGTATATTGTATGCTTATATACATAAAATATATTTTGATTAAATTATATGAATTTAAGTTTTTCTTTATATTTGAAGCAAAGTTAATTATTTATCATGGCATTAAAGGTCCGTGAACTGGAAGCTGAACTTGAAGCTGAGCAGAGACGTGGTGTTGATGCTGTTAAAGGAGTCCGGAAATATGAGAGGAGAGTGAAGGAGCTCACTTATCAGGTAAGTCTTCTTTTGCCAACAACAAGCAAACGTGCCCTTTGTCTCTTCTCAAATACCTCTTAAGTAACAGCTGTATTTGGTGTAGACTGAGGAAGACAAGAAGAATGTGACCAGACTTCAGGATCTGGTGGACAAGCTGCAGCTCAAAGTCAAGGCTTACAAGAGACAGTCTGAGGAGGCTGTAAGTCAACTACAATTATATGCCAAATCTGCTTCAGCTTGGTTCATAGCACGCCCATTGACTCCCCTATAACTAAGTCAGTATTTTTGTAAATCCTTTACAGGAGGAGCAGGCAAACACTCACATGTCCAGGCTCAGGAAGGTCCAGCATGAGCTGGAGGAAGCTCAGGAGCGTGCTGACATTGCTGAGTCCCAGGTCAACAAGTTGAGAGCCAAGAGCCGTGATGTCGGAAAGGTGGTATTTCATTTGCAATACTTTTTGTTATTGCATTTCTACTGCAGTATATCCCTATAAGCATTAACTCTATGGTCTGTATCTCTCTCTTGCTTTCAGGGAAGTGACTCGGCTGAATAGGAAATGCAATCTAGTTGCAGCATTTGAGAGTTCATACAATATGAACAACTTTCTCTGTAAATCCTCAATAAATGGTGAAAATTTCCAAAGTATTATGTTTTCTTTTTATTGCTTAGCATGTTCTACTTCATATGGTCATGTTTTCAGCTCTGTGGGTGGAGTAGACGACCCATATGCTCCAATGCTAAATGCAGATGTCAAAGTTCAGAATTCAGACCAAAGGAAATGATTCCCCATTTATTGCTGTTGGTTTTTTTTATCATGTTTGTTTTGGTTTGGTTTTTGTCACATCTTCACAGAGTTTAACAGACCAAAGGTTTTAATTCAAGATTACAATTATAATTGACACAAAGAATAAAATTCCTTACAGTGTATTTACATTTAGAAAATTTGCAAAACTGAAAACAACAGACACAATATGTACTGTAAATTTAGCTAGCAAAGGACTATCCTTCAAATGACCCTATAAAGCAGAATCAACATAATTTCTAATAAGAGCTTTGAGCAATACAAATACAATTTTTTTGCTACTTTTTTTTTTTACATTTAAATCCCATAATTTACAAGTACATTATTTGCCACTCTTCTTCATGTCTTTCTTTACAGCGCCCTTTCCTTTTCCATGCTGTGCCTTTTCCCTCACCTTTCCAAGTTCTCCTTTCCCCTTTTGTCCTTCTTGAGCCATTCCTTTCTCCAGGTGAGTCTTTTCAGTTGGGGAGAAGGAGTTTACATCTGCACTGTTGTGGCTGGTCACAAGCTTCCCCTGTTCATGTGAGCATGTAGGATGTGTTTTACCAGTCGCACCTTTGTTGGGAGATGGCGGCCTGGAGTTGTTTTTTCTGGGACTGGAATGGCTTGGAGAGCGATGCCTGAACTTAACATCTTCCTTCATAACAAGGTTTAAGTCAAAGGACAAGGGTCTGCCACATACTGGACTCAGAGGTATCACAAGGTTGTCCCCTGGGGCTCCAAGAGTTAGATAGACATCTGGAAATGCATCTGGCTCATTGGCATTCTTCTGTTCATTTTCCAGAGAAGAAAAGAGTAGTACTGAAGGCACGTCTTTTATTATGGCAGTACCTTTGGGTAATAAGTTATCTTACAACTTACCTCCTGAGGTGTGAAGCTCACAGATACACTCACTGTTACCTGTAACATGTCACAAGTCACTGAACTCAAACAGTGTTACAGAATCTCTTATCAGCTTTTTTTGTTTTGTTCTGTTTTTTTCATTTACTGGGATATCAGCCTTTGTGTTTCTAATTCAGGAGGCTTTCAAAAAGGAGAATCTGTTTGTCCCATACAGAAACATATAATATTTTAGAGAATAAAAATACTGGTAATTTGTTATACTCTACTAATGTGTGTTTACTTGTTATATATTTGTCTACAAACTTGAATGTACTGAAAAATGGAAAAATGAAGAATTTACCTTAGCTGGGAAATTAGACTTCTTCTTAAATTCTCCCTTGGGAATAAGTGAAGCAGATTTGGGTAAGGCCTCAGTGGAAGCAGGCTTTCCATATGCCATTTGAGGTTGTGAGGCAGGTGTAGGACACTTTTTTGAAGTTGTAGGTGTACATTTAGCCACTGTGATCTGTGGTAGTGGAGAGACCTTACAGAACAGAAATGATGAGAGACCGTTAAACTGGCAAGTGTTTTGCAGAAAAACAAATGATCAGTTGCAATTTATTAAAATATAATCAGCAGTAGAATGGTGGAAAAACACTCTTAATTGAGGTTTTTGACAGAGTGGCAACTACATTTAGAGCCATGAAAGAAATTTTGGTCATGGTTGTGTAGTTACAGTACTGTAGACAAGCCAAAGGTTACGAGAGATAGCCTAAGGTCTACATAATGGTCATTTACAGTTAAATTTAATGGTTGGATATGATGGGTCTCTAAGTATGACAAACTGAGAGAGAGAGAGACATGGTGTCCTGCATGCACTTAACTTGCATAGAGTTAAAAGAATATATATATAACCACATTTATTACACTTTTCTTAATTTTCACAGTACCAATAGTTTAGATGTTGTGTAACTTACTGGGATTTCAGCTGTTGTATGTCGTTGTATGTCTACTTTTCCTTCAGAATTTCCACTTATCCCTGGCAAGGTAGGAAGTGCAACACGCTGATTATCTAGTCGTCGTGACTGACTGGAGGTGATGATTTTGAAGAACGCCTCTGCTTCTGCGCCTGAAATAATTATTCTTGACATTTCAGAGACAAAATACTCATATTCAAGTGCACTGTGCATTTTTCTGACCTATGGGTACTTTATTCAAAGCACTGCCATTGTGTGTAGGTGAGGAAGGTGTGCTTCTGCTGGGTTGTAAAAAGCAGCGTTGCTCTTCCATGCGACCACTTTGTATTCGACTTATCATTTTAAGGAACTGCTCCTCCTCAGCTGCGGATATTCCCTAAATTTTTTTACAGAAAGATATGTCATAAGAAATGGGACAACTCTCAAAAAGACATAGCAAACAGAGGCTGCCATTAAGCAATCAATACAGCTATGTTATTTCTTTAAAAGACTAGATAATAAAAGTTCTAGTCAATCACTATATAGTTTTTGTGGCTTGCTTAAGAAATATAAAATTACAGGGCAGAAAAAGTATAGGTAAAACAATGTTGAGTGATATGTGGTATGAACATTGACCTGCCCACGCTGTTCAGTTTTGTCACGGTTTAATGAGGCAGACCTCCAAGGAGGTTTATCAGATGTGCGCTGAGCTGATGGAGTACCCAGATTCTGGAAGATGTGGGGTGCAGAACATCTCTGTTCATCCATCCTTGAGCCCTGTGGGTAAAAAGTTTGATTGAAGCAAAACTGATAAATCTATATGTGCAAAAACTTCGTGGATACTTAACAAAGAAACAAAAGCTGTGAATAACTTTTCGCAATGTTACATATAGGGCCAACCTGGACTTTGGAAACCAGATAACACAAGTAGCTTGCATCCGTCTCAGCAGCAGTGGGTGTTAATGTGGTACCTCCATTCTGTATTCCAGGTAATGAAGGAAGGGACACTCTCTGGTCGTCCAGCCGTCGGCCCTGTGAGTTGGCCAGTAAGCTGAAGAAATTATCAGAATCTGGGCATTGGATGTTAGAGAAAAATAAAATATTTGTTAGCTTCATTGAGAAATGTATGCGCTGTTATATATCAATGTACAAAACAACTGAGTTTTCATTTAGAAAAAATATCAAATGCAAAAAAAAAACCAAAGGGAAAATTTTCTGTTTTCTGACCTTGGGGGATTTCACTTTGACTGAAATGGTGCTTAGGTGTGGACTGGGGTGTAGCATTTAGGACACATCGCTGTTCATCCATCCGGCCATGGTGGGAATTACTAATTAAGGTAAAAAGATCTTCCTGTTCAGCTGGAGTCAAGAACTAGATGGGATAATGTGAATTTTGTTAAGTGAATGAATAATACAAAAATATAACACATGCAAAAAGAAATGGGGTGATCTAAAACCTCATTGTTTAGTGTCGATGCTGTTTACAATTTCTTTTGGGGGGCTAAAACTGAAAGCGCGGAGATACCTGTTTTTGAGGATTTTTATCCTCACTTTTTAGTTGCTTTATGATGTCTGAACTGGAGCTGAAGGAGGCTGAGCGTAATGGGTTTAAACCAGATTCAGACTGATCCTTGTTTGATGAACACGGTGTCTCTGGGGGTAGGATTTGAGGTAATGAACACCTTTGATCATCCATTCTGGAGCCCTGAAAATAGATTAGGTCAGCATTTTTGATCAATAGGTTGACTATAAATACATAAAATAATGTGGTTATTAAACTCTTAACTAAAAAGCTACACTTGTAGCTAACCCTAACCCATTCCTGTTAAAACAGACTCAAAGCAGTTACTACCATCATTTCAAGCAGTCAAGTTCCGTGCAGCATTTTGATACTTTGTATTAAAAGAGAACAAAGAAAATTCCTTACTTGAACTTTAGAGACCATGTAACACAAGTAGCTTGAATCTCCCATAGCAGTGTCCTTTTCATTTTGTAAGCCTGGTAATGATGGAAGCGACACTCGCTGGTCATCGAGCCGTCGGCTCTGAGTGTCGGCCAACAGATTGAAGAACATTTCAGGATCTGTCACTGGTCAAATACAGCAAATTTTCAATATAAATATTTAATCTGTCAGAACCTGAAACAGTCAGGTTCATAAAGGAAGTTTAAAATGATGAATGCAATTTATTAAAATGGCAAGAAATTATTGAATTTTCAGCCATGTTTAACATACTTGCAACAGTTTTTTTCTCTGTGTATCTGGGTGTGCAAGGAGCACTCTTGCTAGGATCCAATGAGCAGCACTGGTCCTCCGTGCGTCCACGCTGTCCATAGGTAATCATCTCCATGAACTTTTGCTGTTCAGCAGATGATTCTGACTTTTTGGGTTAAAACAGCATGATAAAGCTTCAATGAATGGGGTGATGTATATGTGATAACAATTATTAAACAAGTCAACATCAACAAATCTAATTGTTACAGCTATCAGAATAACACTGTTATAACTTGTTAACACATTAACAGACCTTTATAGAATTTGAGCGTTCACGTTGAGAAGGAATCTGTAATTGGTCAACTGGAACTGACAGATGCTTCCTGTTTCTATCTGAAGTACTCTCAGTCACTGAGATATGAGGTGCAGAGACATGATGATCATTACGTCCACTTTCCTGAGAAAACAGGTAATAATTGAGAGCTGATGTAATTTAATCATCAGTTTTACTTGTACAGTGTATCCCTCATCATATTATAGTCATAAGTCTAGTACTTGGTAATTAAATCCAGGCAACGATAAATGCGAGTTGACATATTGTCCCTGTTTATTATCTGAAGTATGGGATGATCTCTCATCTTTTGACCCTGTGGGAAGCAAGAATGAAACAATCAATAATCAGGCCAAAAAAGGGAGATGTATACTGTACTGTGGTATTTTCACTATTCCAACCTGCAGATGTCGTCTCTATTTTAGCAGGACTTAGAGTGCAACACTGTCCGTCCATTCGTCCACGCTGTGAGTAACTCATTATGTCCAGAATCTGCTCTAGTTCTGGGGATTCCTATTCAGCATAGAGATTGTTAAAATTGCTTGAACTGTCAACATTATAGTTTCTCAATATGAATAGTTTTTTCAGACCATCTTGACTCAAGGTCAAATGTGAATCTTAATGTAAAGATAATTCATCCTAATGGCTAATCTTTTTCCAATATCACAATAAAGGTTCTGTAAAGCTAACATTGAACATTAAAAACAAATTAATTATAGTGTATTACATCAATACATGTATCTATTATGAAGAACTAAAAATGATAACACACATTTCTTTAACTAATTAGAAGAATTAATATATTTCTAAAATCTAAAGAATATAGTCCTCCCTATATAATTAGAACAAGAACATAGAAATCAGTTTTGCACTGACATCTTACCAGCACAGCATCAGAGGTTTTAGATTTTGAATCCATCCCAGCAGCTGCCATCAAAAAAATAACTGAAAAAAATAATATAAACCCCAAATGAAAACTAGATGCAAGAAAAGTGTTACAAAAAACTTCTATAAAAGATGAACTATTATATGCATAAATGAAATGATACCGAATGATGCTTCTCTCAGTGTGTACTGGATATGAAGCGGAAGAAGGGTTTTAATAGTTTAGTCCTGAGTATAAACCGATTGCCATTAAGACCTCAGCGTCTGCCCTGTTCTTCATATTGCCATCTGTAATCCCAGATGAAAACATAATCCTCAGAGGGATGATCTTTTTTTCGTGGTAGGTGTGCATGCTCTCCTTTCTGACCTAACACTTTACTCAAGGTTCATGTTTACATTTTAAAGGCCCCACTTTCACTTCACATAGAGCAAGCAAGCAGGCAGGCGGCAGATAGACAAACGGGAATGCTAGAATGGTACTATGACTATAATCCCAAGGCAAGGGGTTACATGAAGAGCATGTGGGACCTGACAATGAAACAACTAGTAGCTCAGTTTTCTAACATGCGAAAGAAGCAACTGCTATCAGAATTAGAGATTTATGTGGTATAACTCAATTGATACAGGAAGGGGGAGCCAGGACTTCAGGTCAGGGGGAAGTGTCATCATCTCCATCCTCCTAAGAAGTACTGTAAGCTGCCCATACCTTTAGGCCTCAGAAACTGCCAAGAAAAGACTCGCAGCTTTGGTTAAAAAAAAAAAAAGTATACCATCAAAGGTGTACGATCCCCAGAAGGGACTAGTCCCCAGTCTAACTGTAGACCAGTAACCTGCCTCAGTACAACATGGAAGCTCCAGTCAGTCATCATAACAGCTAAAATAAAGAGGAACATGGCCCAATACATGAATCCCAGAAAACACCAGTGTCAAATCACTAGCTACTGCTACCTAGAGCAGTCATTCGAGACTATAAGACCATACTGACCAACCTGTGCACTGTCCAGATTAAGTACAAGAAAGCCTATGACTCAATGCCCCATAGATCAATCTTAGAATGTCTAAAATATCAGATCAACAGGATTCAATTCAGAGCCTTCCTCATGAATTTGATGGGGAATTAGCAATCAACACTAGAGAACAACAATTGCAGCCAATTCTAGAAGTCACCATCAAGTGTGGGATTTCTGTTCTGCATAGGTCTGAACCCCCTCAGGCAGATCATTAACATGGATATGGATACAGACTATGGAATGGAGCAATCGTCTACCATATCCTCCACATGGATGACGTCGAGCTGTTTACCAGAATATAAATCCAAAGCACTCTGTCAGTGCAAAATGTTCGTTGTTTCATCCTGGAATGCCATTCCAACACTCACTAACCTCACTCTCCTACTTCCTGTTGGCCACAGACCCCAAGGGTGCTGGACTTTGGGTGGGGACCTCTCATTATGAGGAGTTTTTAATGAGTTGACATCAGTGACATCCATCTCATCCTGAAGCCTGCTTATTATTCCACCTGGGTATCTAATGACCGGTAAAGACTGTGTAAGGACTACTCTGTCTTCTGGAAATTCCACCCCTTCCAGTGTGGATCACCTTTCCTCTCTTTGTGACCCTTCGGTCACACTTATTTAGTCAAAATGACATCCTGATATCCTTGCTGTGGATCTGGTGCGTTGGATCAGTAAATTGATGACTCACTTATTCCTAGCATACAGATTAATGTCACCCATGTACATGTTGTTAATGATCACTCCACACCTGAATCATGTATCCACTCTTGGTGATGACTTGGCTTAGGGGGTTGAGGCCTATACAGAACAGCAGCAGTTTTTGAAAAAATAAAGTTAAAATTTGCCTATATGGAGAATACTAGCAAACTTTTTAGCATAATATGAACAAACTATAAATTTTTTAACAAAATGAAAATATTATGCATATTGAAGCATACTAAAAGGTCCTATAGAAAAGAAACAAGACAAATTAAATTCAATATATTTTTTTATTTTATTGCTCATTTTCATCAACAAATAAACAAGCACCCACTGCTCTAGCGCCCAGCAATATATTAAAGTATCTAGTAAATGTGCAATGGTCATAACACAGCAGTTCTGACATTGTTACTGAGATGAAAATTTCAAGAAGAGGGTTGACGGAGAGAGTTACCTAAAATAAAATATTTTTTTCTACTTTTAAATCTATATACAATATGTCCTTCAATTGTGTGCAACTACAATATACTTGAATTAAGAGATTTCTATGAGGAGAGAGCTGCTCTTTCTTTGTGACAATTTTTGGAATTTCTGACTAAATAACTACGCAAGTCAATTACAACAAAATTAAGAATTTAAATATGAATAGAATAATCAAAACATTAATATTGTTTCATTTATTACTTAAATACAATTTCAATCACAGCAGTATACAGAACCCAACTAACAACAAAAGAGCACACTATAATAGAATAGTCACAACTGCTTTCTTACATGACTACATCTAAGATTTCACATCAGAGATGTCAGAGAAGCTAAACAGGACAACAGAAAGACATCAGTTTAAAGGAACAACCAGACTCCTACTGCCGTATTGCTGTCCCAACTTGGGGATTACGGATCAGGATTAGTATCTTTGTCCAGAGTCTTCAAGTTATTGAGGAAGCTGGTTGGAGTTAGGATGTGAGATGATCCTGTCAAGGAAAAAAAAAACAAACAAAAAAAAAAACAATATTTAAATAGCAGTTCAATAGTCAGGTTCATCAGTCATAACTTCTTAATTAGCAATTGCTTACCAATCAGGACTTCCCATTTCCCATCTGTGGCTCGAGTCACTTCATAAGCACAACGCATCTCAGAGTATGACACCCCACCAATCACAAAAACAATGAGACGAGGGCCAGACCGATACTCCGTTGGAGACTTATTTTTGTGCCAGTGTCCAAAACGTGCACTGCTGTAAAAGAATTTCGAAAATGATTGAGAAACATAAAACTATTACTAAAACTACAGCTCCCTTTCAGCTATTTATTGATTTTCTGACATTTATTATTTCAAACAATAATTAATACTACTGTCATACAATGGCTCATTTTCATACCATGTTGTCAGGAAATTGACCCTGATGAATAAGTATGAATGTGAAAATACTAGCAGAAACTCCTGAGTTTTTTTGTTTTTTTGTTGTTGTTTTTTTTTTTTTTTGGGGGGGGGGGGGGGGGGGTTGTTTTTAGCCAGTCTATATTATTATCAACTTCTCCATGTTAATTCTGCATTTTGCTTAAAAAGTAGAAAAGTACCGGAACATTCCACAGTATGAGTAAATCTAGATCTACAAGCGTGGTCAGTATTAGCACCATCATTATGATGGGAATTCCCTAGGGATTATAGAGTATTCAAAAATGACTGAAATTTACCCTTTAAACTCTACTTCACTTTGTCAAAAGCTCGGCTCTGATTCATTTAAAAGGTTTTAAGGGGATAAAAGGTTTTATTTTATAAGATTATCTGTCATTTACCCCACTTGTTGCTAAATACAAACTGTTTTGGAAAGAGATCTACCTATCTATCTATATATTTATTTATTTCTCAGATAGAGGGAGAGCACCGACCGACCTGACTGCAGTCTGAGTTGTGTTGATGGGTGCTGGTTCAGCGATGAATGGCCACAGCTTTTTGTCCAGTTTGTCTTCAATGGCATTCTGTGATCCAGAAACAGATGTTATAAAAGCTGTGTTGTGAGCAAAGGTGAGCAGGTCTGCTAGTGACATCTGAAACCTCACTTAGGGCTTAATACCTCCATGATGTCCTTGACGGTGGGTGTCCACCTGGAAAGCTGGTATGTGCTTTCTGTACGCTGCTTACGATCTGGCAGTGTTTTCCCAGAATTGCGACCCTGAAAAACAATGTATGTCAAATATTCAGGGTTGGTTTTTTTTAAGTTTTATAAAATTATCAGTTCCACAGCATGAGACTGTAGCCAAACTTACCCCAGCTATAATATTACAGCCTAGGTTCTGCAGGTTGTAAATAATGTTGCTGTCGGCCTGAATATTTGCATGCTGGATGAGCTTGGCAAGGTTCTCCTCCCCAATGCCTGAATAGACAACCAGGCAATGAAAACACTGTTTGCTATAAATAAGTAATGACAAATAAAGCTTCTCTTCAATGTAACAAGATTAGGACTTAAAAAGATTTAAAATGTTTTGAGATCTTCTTACCCTTCTTCTTGTGAAATATGAACAGCAGTATGATGCGGATTTTGTCAAAGGCATCAATGTCACTATCTAAGAGCACAGGAACAATGCTCTTCATGGCATCTTTCAGTGGTTCCCCTTCTGCATTTGCTCCCATTGCAAGGTCCTGTGGAAGAAAGCCCTAGTTTACTATCAACCTTTACTGAATATCATCAACTTAAGACAGGCAGTTAAGAGAGGTGAATGAAACCACTTTATTCCCCTTTCCCCCAACACACGTTCTCTTTCAGAGCCATGATATTGCCATAAGACTATTGCAACAAGAAAATCTCAGATTGCAAAGTAAATCTCCAGATTTGCATTTGTAATCAGGTACGTTATGTCAACATAAAGCTAAATATTGGGTACACTAGCTATATGTAGCTTTGAGATTTCCCCTTTTTTGCAATCCTCCAATAAATGGTCACTTGGAACTGTGTAACTGCCTTAAATAATTTTGCTAACCTTACATGAATTTGGACTAAACTTCATTAAAGCCAGCAGCAAAACTTTGCGAGCAACTGAAAGATTATTTTATTTGCAACATTACACACACATTTGTAATGGGCTTCCAAACAATGTAGAACAAATGACAGCTGACAGAGAGCTGTTGCCATTTGGATCATACTGCACATCTTAAGAGCCAAAGCATGCCCAATGGATTAAAGAGACAGCTTTCAGACATGCTGACAATCCATTAGGGCAGTTGAGCGATTTACTCATAAAAAAGGCCCCATTAACACTTGCACCTCATAATGCCACAGCCATGCATAGCTTATCATTTCTCATGTGCTTGTCACTCATCTGATACTGGACTAGATATGGCCAAACATTTCCCCTCAGGAACACAAGGCATGTCTGGCACATATAACTAAAACACTGGGGTTTGGCTCCAGTTTGGATTGTGGCTTTTTTCCCAGGTCTTGCTAGTGGAAGAACTTATACTGTACCAAGTGGTACATCTGTGTTATTACATGCCTTTAAGCTTACAGTAAGCTCACAGATCTATGATGATTTACGCTGCTGATGTGTAGTTTAAAGCGTTTTACGAAATATTATTATTTTTTAGTTAACAAATAAAAATATCAACAGACCAGAAGCAAAGAAGCACAGGAATTACAAAGATACATTTCAGGTCACTGAATGTGATGAGTCAATGTAGTTATTCCATGTCAGGCATTTTGTTTAGACAGTCTGTGTCAGTGTATTGCATTGTGCTATTTGACCATATGTGGCAGAAATGTGACAACCTAATAGACTTTTATTGCATTATAATTAATATTTGAAAACTATTAGGTTCAATAGTCCTCAAAGATAATAATTTTGATTACATTTTTTAAGTAGACATACATGATAACAAAAGCCAAAAACTGAACTGGACTTTCAAAGTGTAATTTACCAACAAAAAAAAAACAAAAAAAAAACAACACTATGGTGACTGCTGCAAGTCAAACATTTTATTACAAAAAATTATGTTGTGCACAAGGCTACTAACCTGCTCCACTTCACAAAGTTTATCAAGTGAGGCCTTGAATTTCTTCATACAAGCTTCAGCTAGGTGTAAGTGAGTGGAGTACTGTAAAAAAATTACATTAAAATACATTACTAATTACTTACTTTAACATATGGCATCATATTTTTATTTTAAAAAATTAAACATAATTAAGACTGACAACTCTGATATAAGAAAAAAACGTTTTCTAGGAAGTCTTGTCATAATGGTCAGATTATAACTAGAATTTTTTTGGCCCAATTCTGATCCAACTAAACTTTAGCTGGCCCAGCTAATGCTTAATTAGGCAAAACAACCATGGTCTAAATTGTATCTAATTTATCATCACAAATGTATCCTAATATGCTTCAAAAACATTTCCCTATTTTTAAGTAAAGGTCTAAATAAACTGAACAGACAGTGCTTTTGGATTAGATAAATTAAAACAAACAAATAATGATAAGAAGTTACATAAGGGTTTGTTTGTTTGTTTGTTTGTTTGTTTGTTTGTTTGTTTTTTAATGTAACTCACCATGCTCAGCTCCTTCTGATACTGTGGCATCTTCTTTAACATCTGAGACAGATCTTTGATATTGGCCTGAAAGGAGAAACATTTTCCCCAAAGTTCCATCATAACACAAAAACAATACTCATGTTCTATCGTGGACTTTTCAAACACCTGAAAAGATAATGCACATAACACTCACATTGTCAGTGCACATCCTCTTGCTCTCACAAAATGTGCGAAGAAGCTCTGTCACCTTCCTGCAACAATCAAATGAGAAAATTAGTAGACACCTAACGCAAAAAAACTTTTTTTACAATGACTCCACAATCAAGTTGTAGCAGTCGTAGAAATGTTACTGTGACAAACATACTTGGTGACATCAGCAATGTGCATGTGTCTGAGCTGAACCCAGAGTTCATCATCTTCATCCAGTAAGACGTCCTTCTCTTTTGAGTTCCCAATGCCGGTTGTCTGATAACTTTAATATCCAAAAATAAATTTAAAAAATGTTTAAAAGTCCACAAATGGAGGGACTGGTATACCAAAGACACCACACCAAACAGACAGAGCAATATAAAAATATAAAGGTAGTCCCTTACGTATAGATGTCCTGTTTGATGTCTAGCAAATCGTAAGCCATTGCTTGGAAGGTCAACTCATGAAGAACAGGTGAGACGGGATCAAACCCACGGTCAACAATGATTAGCTGTGATCGCGCCTTATCTGGACCCTAAAAATAATACAAATTAAGGATATCATCCAGTACTTTTGAAATATATGATTTAATTTAAAGATTCATTAAAAGAGACTGGCTGAAAGTACACATTAACTGTTGCAATGCCATGCAATGAAATCAATTAATTATCAATTATTATAATTTAGCATCACAGCTAGATGTAGAAAAAAGACAAAAAAAGAAATACATACAGCATAGTATGATAAAGCACCTGACATGCATAGACGCAAAAAGGGAACAGTAATACATGCCTTTTAAGACTCATCTCAGGAGCAAGGAAATGTCAGCTAAGAAAAACAGAAAAGAAGAAGGGAAAAAAGGACAGGTCCAGCAAAGGATGAGAAAATAATCATCAGGAAATAAATCCCAGAAACCAAAGAAATATTCACAACCTGTTAAGCTGAAGAGCTGCAGAATCCCAACAGAGGTTTATTCTCTTACATGAGAAAGATGATTTAGCAGGAAAGAAAAGCAGTGTAAACATTTTGTTCACCATTTTTTTAAGATTTGAAATTACACAGCAGAGAATGTGAGAAATCGAGTGGTTGAAGACCAAAGTATTTCCTACCTCTCCCATGGTTGGGTTTTCAGCTTTGTGAGCAATGAGGCGCTGATAGACCTCTTCAGCCAGTCTAGCATTTTCCTCAGGTCCCCTAAAAACAAAGTAGAATACAACTTTAAAATCAGCATAATACATTCAGTGGGAAAAGATTTATTTGTTTAAATCTATCTCTCTTCTCATGAAGGGGCCCATACTTGCGATAACGAACTGCAGGGTACTCTTTGAGAGTGTCACACAGGGTCGCAATCTGCTCTGCCACATTTTCCATCATTTTATCTCTTGTTTCATTTGCCTTTGAACTGTAGAAGGAGTACAAGGATTTTGGGTCATCCAGTGAGAAAACCTACGGGGACAAGAGAAACTGTGAAAGGTATTGCCTGTCACAATAAACCGACAGACAATATTACTATAACTGATTGCAGCTCGGGAAAACGTTTGTCTTTTTGCCATACAATTAAATGATTAACTGTCAAATAAGTTTTGTCCAAAACCAAAAACATTTCTAATGAAATGTCCAAAGACAATTTGGACTCAATGAAATATAAGAATTTTACCCACCTGCGACTCATATGGAAGAAAAGCAACATTGATCTCTTTTAAAGTCTTGATAAATTTTGAAACTTTGGCTCTTCCAATATCAGCAAAGAGAGGATCTGGACAAGCTAAACAGGGCAAAAAAAAAAAAAAATGAATTAATGTCAGTTTTAGCGTTTTACACTGAAGTCTGGAAAAAAAATACATTTCTCATATTTATAGTTCCACTCTTACTGTCAGTGAAGAAGATGTGTGCTGCCTTGTATGTAAAGGCTGCATCTTTGAAATCATCAATGAGACCATGAACCGACTGTAATTGAAAACATATTCATCTTTAAAATATTATGCACATAGTTATCTTTAAAATATTATGCACATGAGAACAATCTTGAAGATATGGCAACATTAAAAGACGGAACTCTTTTGAACCTTTGCAGATGGGGTGATTAAATAAATGGCCTCCAAACTGGAGATGGGTTCTCTGCGTTTATTGATGTCCTCCACAACTGAAAAACAGAAAAGACAATATGATAATTTAATGTCATTTAAACGCAGAAAATGAATTAAGTTGGCACATTTTACTCTTCAACAGCTAAAGGTTTGATCTCTCATTTATTTAAAAAACTAAACTAAAAACTATGAATTATATCCATACTTACTGGTCACCCCCTCCGCCAAAATGTCAGACATCTTGCAACAAGAGGACAGAATTCTTGTGGTCATGTGATCCACAATAAGAACCTAAACAAAGGTCACACAGTGGTAATAAATTCAGTGCAACAAAAATCAAAAGAATTTCTTCTTTTGTATCTACCGTTACCTTCCATTCTCCATCCTTTTTCACACTCTTGATCACACCACTGATGATTTCTGTAGATGAAAAGATAATTTTGTGATGCAAGAACCCATAACCTCATAACAAAAACAAGCTAAAACGGGTCACAAGTGGAGTAAATTTAGCAACAATAATAATAAAAAAAATACTTTATGAAACATTCATATAGTCAAAATGCTCTAGATTGTTGTTGCAGCATTCATTAGTAATTTGAGCTTTTCATGAAATGTAGCTTACTGAATAGTTTCCAAAGAATTTGTGTGACAACAAAAGTCAAAGGTCAGCTCTACTGTCAAAAATTCAAAAAACAGGAACCCTTTTTAAACATATTTAACACTTGCAGTGACAAACTTGCTTGGGTGCAACTTCCTGGTCTTATATAGACAGAAGCACAATTGTTCCAGTGACGTCCTAAGCACAACAGCTAAGGTGTGGTACGTGTGTTAAAACAAACAGCCAAATAGTCTCCTGCAGTGGGCCACTGTTCCCAAAAGAAGTTTTCATTGAATCACACAATAATTAACTAGGGTACAGAAGAAAGCAGTGTGGTAGGAAACATCAAAAGTTGAACTGCACCAATATGATGTCTTCACTTCCTTGTTAAACCACGATTTGAACCTGATTAAAAACATAGATTCTGCTCCCTAAGACATATGACTCACTGTTTTCACAGTAATAGCTGACATAAATAGCTTGTTATGGGAGTTCATAAAGAAAATGTTTTCTTTATTCCGAGTTAGCCATCACTGTAATCACTATTTTATGATTGCTGTATAAATCCTGGTAAGGTTCCTGGTATTATGGTGGCTACTGAATATATGTGTATTATGGTTCAGGGCTTTTGAGAGAAAGAAATGGGGAGGGGAAAAAAAAAAAGATTTCTTTTTTTGCACCAAGTGTGACCTTCATCACTAACTAATGATTTTCCAGGTCGCTCATACAGGGAACTGGAAAAGATTATACTTTCGAAGAGTTTTGTTAAATCTAAAAAAAAATAAAAATACCCAGTTTGCAAGGAAACTTCCTTATTGGGATTTATTCTCTCACTGCTCTGAATACAATATTGAATATGAGATTTTATTTGATATTTTTGGCATACTCCAAATAGGTTAAGTCATCTTGTATGGACAACGTTTTCAGCTAATAATAGCAGATAGTAAATTACAAATCATACCGCTTTGTAATGGTATGGGTTTTTTTTTTCAGACTTCTTAAAAGAAGTGAAAATGTGAGATGAAGGAACATAAGCCCAAATTTAATGCTTCTAAAGTCTAGCAGAAGCAATTAGCATATAATTACAAATAAGCATTACTAGATGAGCCTTGTGAATACGTAATGTTTTAACCCCGGCATGCGTTTTTTTTTTTTACTTTCAACGCAATGTACTACAAGTTATTGTGTAACAAAAGTTGTGACTTCCTGACGTTTTACAGCCTAAATGTCCAGGATGATTTAACAGATCACAAGCGAAGTTACTAGACTTCCCTTTCAGATTAGCTACCCTGGGTTAGCCTATAACTTGGACTGTCACAACATTTTCAATCCCTAACGTCGCGACTTTTAGCTTTCAAGTGTGGCTAATGTCACAAAACACATGAAACTTCAGCAAATTAAGCAAATACTGCTATCACTACGTGTAACACAATACTATTATTTTATATATATATATATGACTTTTTAAATGATGACATCGGTTCCTTCGGCAACGTTAGCATATATATTAGGAGTGAAGCAGGAAGAGTTGGTAAACCGTCATCCACAACACGATTTTGTTTAATAAATTGAACGTCAGTTCATCAAGTTACAGCGATAAAGGTTACAATAAAGTACTTTTTTTAACTGTAATAAACTGCTACAGTGAGATTAGATACAATAAATACGTCACTTACTTTCTCCGACTACAGCTTTCAGCCCAATCGGTGCCATCTTGACAGCAGTGCTCTAGAGAGTTGGTCACTTCCTTGTGGTCTAAGCAAAGCTTCGAAGCATTTGAAAGCTAAATACTGCCCCCTACTGTCAAATATATCACCATTACAAGAGTCTCGTGCTTTGGACTTTTTATTTGCCCCGGTCTTATGGAACAACCTTCCTGTTGCTATTCGGGCGTCTGACTCTATGCCACTGTTTAAATTACGGCCGAAGACTTATTTGTTTAATCTTGCCTTTCCACCTAGTTAACGCTTGGTGTGCGTTGGTACATTTTTATCCGTTATGCTTGTGAACTACTTTTATATCTTATGATTGTCAAGGTTTTTATAATTGATACGTGCCAGGTCCTTTCTCTTTTCCCTCCCATCTCCCTTTTCCTATTTTATTTTTGTCAAGCACCTTGGTATACCCTTGGTTTTTTAGTGTGCTTTATAAATAAAGTTTATTATTATTATTATTATTATTATTATTTAAGTTTTTGATTTAAATAACAAACACGTAGAAGTATCCTAGACTGCATTAATGAGTTATTTTCGCCTTAAACAACTGGACACAATGAAATTAGTAAGCCTTTCTATGGTCGTTTTGATTGTTCAAGTGTAGGCTACATCCATATATCACCGCTTGGCTTCTGTCATTTACATCTATTATCATAAAATGAATAGCACTTACCTGCTTGTTACATTATAAAACAGAGAGCTTAAATATGGCTTCAGAAGTGAATGACAGTTGTAAAAGATAAACAGTAGTAAGAAAGAAATTTACACTCTCTCTCACCAGTGGCCCAGGAGACAGCCATGAGGGATCCAGCTGGCTGTATTGTACTGCCAAATATATTTGAGGATATGAGCTGACAAGCCAAGGGGAAAATCTGTCAGCACTTCAACACCATTGATAAAAAGTTTAGCTGTTGGCTCTCTCAGATGTAAATATTTATACTTAGAAGATTATATTTCCATTTGGTACGACTCCTTCAAAATGATTAATGATTTCAAATCTTCAGGATGTGGGAACAAGTCTCACCTCTTAAAACAAGTAGTAATGAAAAGTTGGGCAGCACAGAAACATTCATTCAAGGAGATATGGTTTAGTAGAGTATCAAGCCTTTACTGAAGGTGTACAAACTCTAAGTGTTGCAAAGGAAGCAGTTATTAGCCATTATTAGTGTAATTTTGTTTAAAACATGTCCTACGTTTTGCATAATATGAGATGCACTTTCATATAACATCACTGTCGTTCATTCAGTAAATAAAAGCTTTTGCTTTAGTAAATAAAACATAACAAAAAAAAACCATAATTATATGGTTTGCTAAGTATATGAATAATCAAATAATCAAGCAAATTCTTCCCCACAGTGATACATGGAAAATGCACTTACAAAATATGACATAACTTAATCATCATTATTAAAAATACCCAACTAGCATCATTCATTCAAACAGAAAGCACATCAAGTTGTGCTAACTGGAAAACAATTGGTTTATTCTGTTAATTATTTTAGAGGAGTTTGTGGAGAACTGATTAATAGTTAGTTTTTATTTCTGTTAATCTGAAGCACCATTATCTAGAATACAATGCTGCAATACACTACAATATAAGTAATAGGACAAGGTAAAAACAATTTAGGCACTGGACCTTGCAAATAGATAATAATAAACTTGATTCAATCTGATGTGCAGCTCAGTATTTATTTTAAGGCAATGTAACAACAACATCTAAGAAAACAATTGTACCATTTGAAAAACCATGTGGGGAAAAAAAAAGTTGCACACAAATGAAAGCACAATAAACTTATTAGGCATAAATAATTATTACCCAGCGCATCTTTGGGAAGAGTTAATCTAGCAGAAATTTCCAACATGAAATGGGCATACTCCAGTCCAACTTTTTTCCTTGGGCCTCAAAATCACTGCCAGACAGTTGGTATCATTGGTAAAGGGTGGAAAATCATTTTCTTCAACATGTAATTTTCAGTTCTCAGATTCTAGAGGAATATTTTTTAATAGCCGCTGCTCCTTACGAACACGCATTCGCTCTTTGAAGTCCTCCAACTCTTTTCTCTGAAAACAGATATATAGAACAACCATAATCAAATAATGTGCTGTTTAGCAGTAACTCAGCAGTCTTTATGAAAATACTGTTCTTTTTGAACAGGTCAAAGACATTGAGCTATTGACAGACAAGTCAAAATTTACAACTCCCCTATTCTTTTATGAACAGTCCATAAACATCTGGGAACTGAGGACAATAGGTGTTCAAATTCTGGAGAGGACTGTTATGTTATGGGATGATATAAGATTCTAGCTGCTCAACAGTCCTGTCTGTCATATGTTTTTGGTTGATGTCGTGCCAAATGTTTTCATTAATGCACCCCTGAACCATTAGAGATAAAGGTTTTTGAACTGAGCAGTGATAAAAAGCTGGATAGCTCCTCTCCTCCTAATAACAAAGAACATTGTGTCCATGTTTTCCAAAGAAGAATTTCAAATTTCAATTTATTCCACCACATAACAGTTTTCCACTTTGCTCAAGTTCATTTTAAATAAGAATTGACTCAGAGAAGACAGCAGTGTTTCTGGATCAAGTTGCTTCTTCTTTGCAATATAGCACTTTAACATGCAATTATGAATGGTGTGGTGAACTGTATTCATGAGCCTTTGCAGCAATTTTCATGACAGAATCCTCCCTATTTTTAACACAGTCCCACCTCATGACCTGGAGATCATGAGCATCCAAGACTGATTTCCGCCAATGTCCCTTGTTCACAGAGATTTGACACTTTTGGTGATATTATGTACTAAATATGACAAAGTCTTTTCAATTCTAAATTAAGGACGATTATTTCAACATTATTGATCCACAAATTTTAAATGCAGTTTTTTGAAGATTAGTGAAACGCTGCCCATCTTTACCTGCCTTTTTAAAATGTCTTTTTTTATGTTTACACACAGCACACACACACATCATGTTATTCACCTTTTGCCAATTTACCAAACTGGTTGCAAAATGTTCCTCCATCTGCTTCTTTTTATTACTACTTACCTTTTGAATTTAATGGCATGTTGCTGCCATTAAATTCAAAATAAGCTAATATTTTTCATGAAACAGTAAAACATTTCAGTTTAAACATTTGACAGTTTTCTATGTTCTACTGTAAATAAAATATGGAAATCTGCAAATTATTCTATTCAATTTTATTTAGATTTTAAACAATGCCCAAAGTTATTTTGTTTGCTCTTCATCTAAGTCACAACTATTGATGAATACAGATTTGACTAGGAAGAGAAACACATTTCATGTCTTTATTAAACACACCGAGTCATCATTAGTCCATGCTGGAAATAAAATATTTGAATGTCTGTGCTAGAGTACATGTGTTTATGGCGTTATTCAGATACTCCTCCTTATAAATAAAAGCACAAAGTCCAATAACTGACAAAGCCTTTCCCTTCTCGAGAAGGACTGGTTGGTGTGACTTGATGATAAAACCTTTCACAGGGTCCTAGAAAAAACTTTACAGATACACAAAGCTGGGAAAGACTACAAAGCATTCCTTAAGAAGAGGGTATTTGCCAGCCAATACACACTCCATACAAATTCTGGATTCCAGTTCATTCTAACAGTGGGTCTTGTGCAAAGATCACAACATACAAACCTGCTAGAAGTGAAAAAACCCACAGAGGCACAGCAAAATACGCGCGGACATCAATACAAGATGGGGGGTTTTCGCCACTGAGGTTCTACAAGTTACTAAATTCAACAATTAACGTCGTTTTTTCCAGCCTGCACTGTGAGTGATTCCTAAAGGTACTCAATGCAGATAAGAAAAATACAACCCTTGATTTGTGTTGATCGCAACTAACTTGTGTGCATTTTTCTTACCTGCGATTCCTCGTCGGGGGGGAAGATTTCCCTCTGTATACCACAAAAATAGACAACATGGCACAGAGAAAGATGCAAAAATTGTTACTACAAGAATAATTATCTAGAGAAGACCGATACATAAAATAAATTTCTAACCTTTCTCTTCACTATATACTCTTCAAAGTACTCTGCTTGATTTGAGATCCAAAACATGGTCACAGGAAAGGAGAGATACAGCATCATCTGTGCAAAACAAATTACACGCATCGGTTTTTAACATAGAGTAGAAAACTGTACCTCTGCTAGCATAATGAAAACGGCTAACTAGAGCGAAAACTAAACCCTAGAAAGTCGAAAGGTCTCAGAATGTAGGGAAAATATACATGTCCACGGCCTTAGTATAAAATAAATACTTACTCGAAATACCTCTATTTTAACACCCATTTTCACAGTGAACAAGCAACCTTATCCAAACTCCTACTATAAGCAAAGACCTTCAAACTACTTCCGGGTTACGTCTAGCGCAAAAAAAACTATGGCGCATGCGTTGGTGGTTGTGAGAAAAGATTTTTAATAGATAAAAATTGAATGTGTCACTAAATCTGCTGCAATATACTACACAGTACACATTTTGGCTCCTCGATCAAATCAAATTTGTTTCAGACAAACACTTTTTTACATCGCACTAATGTTTGGATTATGGCATTATAAACCGAGGTTGTCCACAGAGGGGCTCCAAAACCACCGATTCTGTCCAAATGTAGTTGATCGGTCCTTTCTGAGTAATATTTGCAAGCGGATATTTCAGATAACTTTAATTGGTCCGACCTGAATGGTGACTGCAATTCTGTAACTTTGATATCATCTTTTAAGTAATTTCAGAACCAACGAGTGCACGCTAAGCACCATACTTTGGTATAGTTATGTTTATTATAGCTTCAGTCCTTAACGTGATGTATTCCTTCATCACCTGTCCCAGCTACCATAGGGGGAGGGGGACGGTACACCCCGGACAGGTCGCCAGTCTGCCACAGGGCTAACACAGACAACCATTCTATGGACAATTTAGAATTACCAATTAACCTAACCCCACTAACTGCATGTCTTTGGAATGTGGGAAGCCTGAGTACCCGGAGAGAACCCACGCAAACACAGGGAAAACATGCAAACTCCATACAGAAAGGCCCTGGCCTGATGATACAATCAAACTCAGTACCTCCTTGTCAGGCAACAGCGCTAATCACTGCGCCACCGTGCACTTATACTCTTACCTGTTTATTTTTTGCTCTCCCTCATTTTGTATGAGAAAAGGGACAGAGGTCCTTTTAAATGCTTGAGCACCCCTAAAAAGTGTCTAAACTCACCAATATATTCCTTCAAATGCAAAAACTCAGTTGATGCCTTCTTTTCCCCAAAGCTTTATTTCGAATCTTGAAGAAACTGAGAAAGGTAACAGAATAGCTATGTGTTGTAAATACATACAAATCGATCACAGTTACAGAAGGAGAAGAAAAAAATAGAAGAAATATTTCAGTAACATTTAATTGCAGTTTCATCCCTTCACTTGAATGCAAAGTTGCCGCTTTTTAAACTTTTAAGTAACCAAGAAAGGTGATGCAAAAATAAAAAAAAATAAAAAAAATACAAACAAATAACTGAGTTAGATCAAGATAATAAAATATCAATAATAGTAATTTTAAAAAAATAAAATCTTCTTTTGTCAGTGTGGAACAAATCAAGAGGTCAGCAACATGTTTGTCTCAATAATCATAGCGGGCAAATATAAAATTACTATAGAAAAGAGAATACCATATGAAACATTTAAAAAAAATTATAACATTATACACCTTTCCAGAACCCTTATGTAAAAATAACAAGACCAAGGAACACGTTTCACGAGATTTTCATTCTTTAATTTTTGAAAGAAATTCTTAACTGGACAGAATCTATGGATCCGCTTAAATGAGACTTTGAATTAATTTTCTAACTTTGTTAGAAAGATCTTTTTGTTTGTTTAAGTCAATATAATAACAGACTGTTGCTGTATTGGGCAACAAGTTTTCCGGCAACTTACTTGCCGGAAAAACAAACGTTATGAATGCCACCTGCACAGGGTAAGAAGACAACAGACGAGAGCTCCTCATTTGACGCTGAAGTTGCAGTCCGCGACATTTGTGACGCGCTCTCTACGTCCTCATCCAAAGACCTACGCGTGACGTCATCAACAACGAGAGGTGTTCAGGTTCCTCGGAAAGAAAGATCCCGCGCGCCCTAGCAACCTGAGAAACACAGGTAAAGGCTCTTGTTTAAAACGTTGTTGTGCCAGTCATGTTGTCTGTGTAAACCGAATGAATAACCTGCAAAAGAAACGGTAACAGCGGCGGAAAGGCCTAAGGGAGCGCACTGATGACCGGCGCCCACTGAGACCATTCTCTTGCACGGCGGCCTGTTTTTGGTAGCTAGCTTGCTGCTAAAGCTAGTTGGTGGTTGTGGATCAAAAGACACAATAACCGCACCTACAATGTGTGTGTACATGACACTCATTGTCTGTCTCACTCAATGTTAGCCACAACTACGCTAAAATAGTTAAATAAGTGATGATGCGATCATCATGTTTGGCATCTATTGCCAGTTTGCTCGTCGACTGTCTTGTGTTGTGGGAGACGGTGACGCCGTCACGGTGATGATGGCGCACACTGGAGCTTTTTTTTTTGCTGGGAATGCAGTCAGTTGAGCGTGTAACAAAAAAAACACAACCCTTATGTGCATTTTCCAAAGCGGTGCTGTCATAATTTCGGAAATCAAACGCCTTCATCTTCGTCTTGTTTTCTGTTCTGCTGTGCATGGTACCGACGTCCATTACGAAACCCAGGCAGTAATCTATGCCCTGTGGCCTAACTTTAAGATCTTGGCTCCTCGACGATTGTTGCTCGCCAGCAGTCATTACTGTGCAGTTTTTCTTTTTATTCACCACATCTGGTAATTGTTGCCATTCCAGACAGATGTGTTTGAGCATTATAGACATAGAGCACGGGCATTCATCCGACTGGGTTCTTCTAGAGATTGCTCATGCTGAGGCCCGTTACTTAGCTAATCATTCTAAGGCTTTGCAGATACGAAACTTGGGAGTTTATTTTTCAGTCTTTCAATCTTTGTAGTATTTTGGGGTGCAAGTGTGTGACCATGCACAGGGTAGTAATCTAAAAATTACTATTTGTACAAGCTTCTTTCCCTAGAGGCGAGTAATCATGAAGTCATACAGCATTTTAAAGCTTTAGCATAACATTTACTGGTTATTACCTATGGACTTTCTTTTCATTTTCTTTGAGCAGTATCTTTTAGGTTGTTGTTTTATGTATATACTTTAAAAGCCATGGTTGGATTTGGATTTTTGTGATTAACTTATCACCACTGAGGAGATAAATTATTCACCTGAATCTAAGGGATGTTCTCATGTGTGTACACTGTGTGTGTAAATAAATAGGACCAGCTGGGTCAAAGGCTAGTTACTGAGCAATGAGCAAGTCAAACAAGCTCACAGGGCTGAACTATTGATCACATTACTCCTAATTCGTTTTCCTTGTCTAAACTTATCATCTGCACCATAAATTAGCAAAGAAAGACTGGGTCAAAGTCCTTTGAGTAATCGGGTAGGCAGTATATCTGAGGGATTCCTAGAGCTGAACATACTTTTCTTGCACCTTTTTTGGTCCTGTTCTTTCTGGTTTAGTTGCCATGGTAACAACATCCTTGGCCTAGTTGTGAGTGACCCCTAGATCAAAAACCGTGTGGTCTGAGAACAAATGAACAAGCAAACAAAATGTATCCTACTGGTTGTGAATGTATTTCCTTTATTTATTAAGTTTGAATCACTGACAGGAGTCTTAATAGCTTACAACATGATCTTTTTGGTTTAATCAGTTTATTACATTGTGACATCTTGGGGTGAAATACACAGTATTAATAATTTATGTTGTTTTTTGCTTTTGAGGTTTACCTTTGTGTTACCCATTCAATTTTGAGATGTTTATTCATTGTTTTATTGCATGTCAGAGCAATTTGCCTTAGTGCACTGTTAATCATTCAGATAAAGAATCCCAAAGTTGAATATGGTCATCTGAATGTAGCGTTTGGAATAGGAGAAATGTTTTGTCTCTGGTCCAAGTAAATTCTTCGGTCTCAGTGACTGCAGGTTTCCCCAACATTTTAAACAGTACATTTACATTATAACCAGAACTAGCACTATTGCCTAACAATGGGCTGTGAGCTCAGTTTCATGATCTTTAAAATGCAAATTGTCATGACTGTTGATTAGTGGCCATGAGTACCATTCACAGAGAGTTGGCTGCAATCACTGGATTTTGTGAGTGTGAACGACGTACTCTTAGGACACCTGGGTGAAAATCAAATCTCAGTGATCACATTAACTTGGTGGACAAACATAGCAAGTTCACCCAGGAGGATATGAAAAATAATAGGTTAGCTTTCTTCAGTTTTATAGTCGATGTGTAACAGTAAACCACTGCATAGGGATCACTAAGGTTTGACTCTAATCATCCACTGGAGCAAAAACTAGATATCACTAGGGCACTACAACACAGAGCTAACATCATCCCCACAGACACAGACATGCCACAGAAGAACATCATAACGAAAAGCCCTGAGTAAATGTGGTTACCCTAGCTGGATATTTGTCAAAAGTTGGAAAGTACCTTAAATATGGTCAAAGTGATACAAGAGAAAAGGACAACCAATTCCTAAATGAAAACCTTCACTAATCCCTTAATATCAGAACAGGTGAGACACATTTTCTCAAAACACTGTCACTGTTGTTTTCAAACACCAAATTGTGCTACACTGAAAATTGGTAGACCCCAAGATTTAGTTCCCCCAACAAAGAGTAATATAATCTATGTTGTTAAGTGCCATGGACATTGCAATGAGTTATTTATCAGAGAAACCAATCACCCTCTGGCTAAGCACAACACAGAACTACCTCATCAGGCCAGGACTCTGCAGTCTGTTTACATCTGCACTCCAGTGGTCACTTTTTCAATATTGATGTTGATCCATCCAATGATTGATGTGCACATCCTGGACAGTGAGGAATCTTAATTTGAGTGAGGAGTCAAGGATGCCATTTATGTGAAAAAAGAGAGAGTGTCTCTGAACTGAGGAGGGGGCAACTTTCACTGTCTTACAATGCTGTGATTGTGGCCATGACAATTTGCATATTAACGATCATGAAACTGAGCTCACGGCCCATTGTTAGGCAACGGTGGTAGTTTCGGGCATTATGCAGATGTACAGTTTAAAAGGTTGAGAATTCCACCGACAGCTGATACTGAAGAAGTCACTTGGAGGTGTGACGAGACATTTCTCCTGCTGAAAGTGCTACTTCCAGATGAACAGTCAACTTTCTGGGGTCAGAGCAATTTTTATTTGGTTAAAGTTTTAGGGAGTATCTCTATCTGTTGCCTTAATATATCCTTTCTTTAGTTTTTATTATTTTCGGGGTTTTTTTTATTATGTATTGTCATTTTTATTATGCCAGAACCTGACTGCATCATGTCTGCCCTTGTGGTTTAGTAGTGTTGGCTTGTTTGGGGAAAATAACAGTCTACTATTATGTAGCTATCAACACTATGAGAGCGTGGTAGCTAAACATAAGCTTACATCAATGCACAACTGTTGGCCGTGGCAGATTGTAGTGATAATTCCTGCTATGCTCCACCTTTTACTATGAAGGTATTTGATACATTGTTGTTAACGCTGCTTTATTCAGACCAACCAGTATTACATTTTTGCTTGAAAGTTTTCCATTGCGTTATTCTCTATGCTGTAAGATTGAAACCTAAAGTTGAAGAAGAAAGTGTTGGCATGATATCTATCTAAACATTTTTAATTATTTTCTATTAACTGTAAAAATCTATAATCTGTGTAGGGTAGAGATAAGAAAAACATGATCTTACTTTGGGGTAAAAATGTATTATTGCAAGGGGTGTATGTTTACCTGGCTGAAATAACATTTTGCTTGGATAGGGGCATGATATGCAGAGACAGTAAAAACAAAACATTAATTGAAACAAATTGAAAGTTGTCAAAATTGAAACAGAAAGTAGTAGTCTCTAGAATCAGTCAGGCTTTCTATTTTTAGACCTTCTTTAAGTGCCCTCCTTTTTTTCAAATGCAGTCTTTTTGATAAAACTTGATATGTCAAGGCTAAGTTGATATATGTCTGATGATAGTGAGGTTATTAGATTATTTATTCTAGATTCTTTATTTCATAGTTGAGAAAAAATTATTATTTTTTTGCTACAGAAGATATTAGGAACTTTATATTATATATTGCATTGTTCTCTGGCAGAATGTCATCAAGTATTTCACTGCAGCCAAGAATGGGTATTGTCGGGATTTCAATGCTGAAATTATTTATCAATACATATACTTTTCCATAAGTCTGTTGATGTTTTTTTTTTCCAATTCCTGGTGTAAATTAATAACAGAACAGTAGTTATGCCTACCATTGACACTTTGGGCTTCGAGGACCTAAGGAACATTTTCATGTTAAAAAAAAATAAGGCAGTGAAATAGAGACATTGTAGTTTTTAGGACATATATTTCAGTGTATTTTAACACTCCTATTTTGAACTATCTAATTTGCCAGCATGAAGGTAACTTAGAGTGACATGGGTGTAGTCAATCAAGACATAAGTGTATGTTGTTGTTGTTGTTTTTTTAACAGTTCTACCATAGAGTGAAACAAAGTAGAATGAAAGTGCTGTATCACAACCAGTGTTGGGAAGGTTACTTTTAAAATGTATTCCACTTCAGATTACAGAATACATGCCCCAAAATGTATTTTTTAATAGATTCCGTTACATTACTCAATGAGGGTAACGTATTCTGAATACTTTGGATTACTTAATATATTATCAAGCTTTTTACAACTACATGAATCTACTATTGATGTGTGATTTATTACTATTGCTGAAGAATACTCGCCATACCAATACCAACTACATTTTTAAATCTTAATATAAATGAGTAACAGTAGGGTGGACATTACATAAGGCTGCACTTTTTGCAGCAGTCTCGTATAGAAAACTATTCCACGCGTATATAAAACGTATTAAAGGTGACCTCTGGCTAATACATCGGGTTCTGTGTTAGGCTCGCTTGATGGATTGTCAGAGCATTGTAGGAAGGCGCCTCGCGGAGTGATATGTGCTGTGCTTCAACATAATATTACCGTATTGTGTGTGTGTAACCTCTTTTTAAGTTTTGTGGATATTATACATGGTTATGCTGAGGATATGTCGGCCAATTTCCACTGGAAATGCCTTTTGGTTAAACTGTCAGCAAGGAATTTGCATTTGCACTGTAAATTTTTTATATAACTGTAATGCACTTAAAAAAAGCTGCTTGTTTAAGTGAAAATACATTGATGTTTTTTGTTTTTTTTTTTGCACTAATAAAGTTGAGGAGTTGTACAGTATTTTGTCTAGTGTCAATTATATCATCACTTATATCGTTATCGCCAATTTTCAAATGTATATCGTGATAAATATTTTTGGTCATATCGCCCTGCTCTACTGTTCAGTCTTAATAGCTTACTTAAAACTGGGCTAAACTGCCCATGAGACTACATTCTTTAAGGCTATGCCTGTTACGCTCTGCCTATTGCCTTCATATTAAATAATTTTTAGAACAATCATTTTGAAAAAATATTTCATCATGTTATTATGCGATCTGCAAGTAGAGGTGACATGGCCCGCGAGATTGAGACACAGGCATTAGAGCCTCTTAATGTGTGTTTTGTATGTTTTGTTTCCACTGGCGTGGACTTACCAAAAATAGAGAGGACATAGCCTAACATATGAAACAGGAAAAGACCGCTGTGTAATCCATTTATTTCAACAAAGTAACTGTATTCTGAATACCACCTTTTTAAACGGTAACAGTAACGGAATGTAGTTACTCATATCAGAGTCTGTGTGTTGTTCATATGAAAACATCAGTGCCTTTACATAGATGGATATCACCTCAATTGGTAAATACACACAAGATAAAAAGATACACATAAATGCTTTTCAGAGAGGACAGAGGTGCGAGTCTGTGCGTGTACCCTGAAACATTTATGTCACAAGTGTTGGTAATGAAATGAAGATGAAATGAGATGAAAATATAATAAGGCAGATTCAATTTTGCATATTTCTTAAGTGTGAACAGTATGGTTTGTTCTTTGAGTGATCGCTTACATACTTTGTTTAAGGTCAGGGATAAATTTGCTTATGAAACTGAGTAGCAGTACAAAATAACAGATGAAATATGATATATAAAGTAGCTTTATATTGGAATTACCTATTCTTGCCAAAAATTATAGATGATCAGCTAGCTGGGATGACATGCAATGAAATTCTGAATTGATACTGATTTTATTTAATTTTATTTATTTATTCTTACCCCACCCACCCACTATAAATTGGTACATCTTAGGGCTGTGCGATATGACCAAAATCTTATATCCCGATATAAGACATGTATCGTCCCGATAATGATATAAATCACAAAAATTTTACATTTTCTGTAAATTCTGTGAATCTCGGGCAGCTCAACTTGCGTGACGTGTTTCCAGCTGGGCGTCATGTACCTACCTGGAGTTGAGTGTTTTAACCGATGCATGAAATTATACATTTTTAGACATAAGTTGTAACGGCTGCCGTTTTCTTTGTGAGTATTTATCACACAGCGTGCTGCAGGGAAAAGCCTGTTCTAACGTTTGAGTCTAAGGTGTATTTTTTTTAGCACCTGTGGGCTCTTTTTTGCTTCTCATCCGTAAATACTCTGCATACTCTTTCACGTGATTCAGTTTATTTTGAAAAGTCTCAACAGGATCTTGAGCTTTATTGTGAAAGGTTTATGTGGAAAATACATAAGCGGACTCGCGATGGTTTTACTGTCGTTCTTGCTAACGACAACGCATAAAAACAGGCGCTTGCCCGTCCATAGTGTGGTTATATTAAATATAAGAGAAAGAGAGAACTTTAAGAAATTAATATAGCCACTACAGTGACCATCAAAATGATGAAAAAAATGTTGCCGTAAACAGTTTATTTTGCGACACCACGACACAAACGATAGCGTAAAATGAAACGACAGATGTTTTTAATATCGTCATCCAATATATATTGTTATATATACAGCCCTAGTGCATCTCATGTCAATAGTCTTCACAATATTCTAAACAATATAGATTATGCAAGCATGTATATACTATGCCAGAAATATTGTTGTAACTGGACTGTTAAATGATGATGTCTGAAGATGACATTTTGGTATAAAATGCAACATTTTACTACAGATGAAATATTTGTTAGATTAATTAACTCCCAATTAATTGTTACTACCAGGCACCCATTTCACTATCTTTTCAAGGTTTTTGTTCTTGAAATAGTAATTACCCCCCCCCCCACACACACACACACACACATAACTCAGTGTAAAAGTTGGCAAATTGCCTGTTCCATGATGTGTGGCTACTCCAATACTCTGATGATCAGTGGAAGCACTCTCGGACGTTCATGCAGAATCTCTGTGTGCTACAACCTCTTCTTCTGACCCAGCCCCCCAGTCTAAATGCAATTCTTTTGCATCCCCCTTCTCTCTGCTATCATCCCCCTCCCTTCCTTCCTTCTTTGCTGTGACTGAATATGATCTCCCCCACCCTTCCAATGTCATAGCCGTTGGTTTGGCCTTCTCTGTATTTGGTGTAGATTGGAGCTTTGTCACTCTAGCAGCTGCTGTATTGTAACTGGGAATGGTGCATATGGCACATGGACTGGGAAGTGAGTCTGTGAGAACAGCATCATTGTTTGGCTGTTGCACGAAAGTGATGCTGCTTGTTTTATTTAGCAAAAATAAACATTGTGCGTTGCACTCACAAGTCACTTGACAAGTATACTTTGCACAGTGTGGCTCTTGTTTTTGTGTTTTGACATCTGACCGTTTTTAAAGTGCCTACCTTTTCATGAACATGATATTTTAAGAGAGATGTCAACTTGCTTAAAATTATATAATATATTGTATTATATTATGTATTGGTACAAAATTATATAATGTGGTGGTATATGGTGAATTGGAGACTGAAATTCTAGGATGCCTTTTTTTAATGCTTTAAGGAAAAACATAAAGCCATGAAATGTTGAGAATGCGTTCTCAATGCATTCCATGCACGTGAAGAGTTGCTTCCCAGCACGTTTTAAAGTTTGCCACCTGCTCCAGGTTCTTGGAGCGGCCTACAGCTCTCAGAAACAGAAGAATTGTAGTCATCAGCTGTAGTTCTGTAGTGGATGGTAGAGTCAGAGCTTGTCTGACTGCTTGAAGAGAGACTTGAGAAAGCTGATGGACAATTGATTGACAGCTACCACAGCAGCAAATTGACAAGCCTGAACACTAAAACCAGCAAACTGCTTAAGTGATATGCTGGGAAGCAGGGCTTTAGCTTAACTTTGTTAGCTTATAACACTGGTGTTACAGAGGTTACTAGTGTTGCGAGTTCCATGTAGCACAGACCAAAAAGTTGCAGCCCAAAAATGAAATGTCTGTTAGAATCTCTAAAAACCAAAAACAGTGCAGTTCATTACTTAAACACACTGACAAACGACAGTAATGCATACAATGAACACACAATAACAAAAATATTTTCAGACAAACATTTTTATTTGTTAGTGAAAATTTAAACAGAATAACTTGTATTAGTGTGTATGTGTAATACATAGGTATGTGTTGAGAAGTTTGTGTCATACTGCATGTATGTATATGTGTTTTAGAGAGATGTATGTGTCTGTATACAACACATCCATAATTCTGTGTATCCGTATGTGTGTGTGGAAGGTTACACCACCAGCACATCTGCTGCCCACTGCTTTAATCGAGGCTCCCATGTCCTCTCAGAAGGGGACAACCTTTGTTTCTGCTGTTTGGCCTGGATTATTCAAATGGGCAGCCTTCCCTATTGATTCTGACCATATCTTCTGTAGTAGACACATGAAGGCTGCTGTGAGTGGTGTTCTTAATATGTTTTTGTGCAGAAAATCCTCACTCACACTGAGAAAAGGAGATTTTCAGTACAAGCAGTATTTCAACCAATTGTGGGATGTTCTGAAATATAAGAAGGCAATTATTTTTACATAGCACAGACATGGCTTTGTAAATATTGAAGAATGTCAAATTCTGTCCACACACCTCAAACTCCCAACAGTATGGCTCTTTGGTGAGGGTTGCCTACCACAGCCTTAGTTAGGACTTGTCCTTAAAGGTGGTCCTGACGAGCATTTTCAGCAGCTGCCATTCTCGAAGGACCCGCTCTAGCTGATATCCACCACTTTGTTAATAGAGTAACAGAAGGAAAAAAGGAAGGAAGAAAACTCTGGCACTATGGTCTTAAGTGAGTGGGCGATAGTGCCAGCACGCTCTGGTTGTTGTTTAAAGATGATTGCATCCCTGGGTGTTTGTTAACATTATCTCTTTTAAATATCTTGTTTCCCCCGACATAAGAATTGCTTGATTTGCCCTTTTTCGCTGCTTCTGAGCAACATCTTTTATAACAAAATAAAAGATGTGCCACACTGTACTTATATAAACTTTTCCTTTCTAGTCAGACAGTTGGTGAAGGTTTTATGTGTCTTTTATCCCGATGGCCTTGTTTTCTTACGTTCTCATTTAAGTGTTTAAAATATCACTCCATTTTTTTCAGTATGAAAGTACAGCTTCCAAATTCCATTAGATTCTCTGAGCCATTTGCACATACGTCTACCAGTGGACTGGCAGCAAACACAAAGGAACTGTGGGAATTGTTGTGGAATTTAAGGCTAATTACATTGATATGATAACAATTTGTTATCACAACAGACTACAACTACTCTGCGGCATTACAGCAAGCCATTGCTTAACAAAAAAAAAAGCGGCTTGCAAAGCTGTCACACGAGTGCTATGTATGCAAAATAATTTATTGCACAGAGTTTATTTTCATCGCATGTGCACTATACAGCTCTGGAAAGTCAACTTTTTGCACTGCTTTTTCAAACTCACTATTGTACACTCACTGTTACACTGATAGGTGATCCCATGATCACACAGTGTAACAGACATTGGATGCCTAACATTGTTTGCTACACCAGTCTGTTAAGGTCACACGACACTGTCAATTAGACATAGACCACATAACGCCAGTCCTCCTAACAGCTGAAATCAGACATACCCAGGTCACTGATTTAAGAGTGCCACAGTATGTTTGCAATATTAGTCACACTTGCATCTGTGACAGCCATTGTCAATATGAACTAGTGAAGTTTAACTGTTGTCACTAATATCAAATATCAATAGTGTGAATATGCATTTGCTTCAGCAGTACTGAAAGAGTTGTTTACAGCACCTAGTCCAGTTTTAGAAAACTATGGTTCTCTTCTTGATTGTGAATTATAAAAATGTGTAGATGAGCATATAATCTTAGTGCAAATTAAAAACAAAATTAGTGTGATAAAGTGTCATTGTGTTAGACACACATTTTTGCTGTGTGATGCATGCTTTACTAAGCTGAACAGTTCATGCACGTGCACAATAATTGTGTCTGCTTATCTTTTAATATAACTGTATGCGTTCAGGCTTGTGAAATGATATTAGGTCAGATCAGTTAGGAAGATTTACAGCTTCTAATGGAAAGTGACTAGAACACAGATTCAGACACTAAGCTGATACCTTAAGATGCCATCAGATTAATTAGAAAAAAAGTGCATGTCTAGGGTTTTAACCTCTTAAATGCTCACACGTTCACTTTACAGAGGATACTTCTTGCCGCACTAACTAAAGGTCTTATAATATCCTGTATCCTATTCTTACCTCAGAGAGATTTACCTAAGCTTTCTTTTCTCTTTCCTCCACAACATTCTTTGTTCTTTTCTTGTTTGGTCAGCATTAGCACCTCAGCACTGTATATTTTGCAAATCAAGCATCTTATTTCAATATAGGTTACATCTGTGGTTCAAACTTATTTTGAGACAGATGCCCAAAAATGCATCTTTGGGAATGTTACTTTACCTTAGACAGGTAACAGTAATGATACTAAGGATCCCAAGGATAGATGTTGTTAGCATTACACTTCATTAGTGGTTACCTTAGCAAGGTCAGTTGTAAATCCACATGTTCAACTGTACATCTTTAAAACCTGGCAGTGATGTCACTCTCAGGTTACACACGTTCTAGTAGTAAAGTCAGAAGAGAAGGAAAAATGCCTTATTTTAGTCCTTAGCAAGGTAGAGCTATTCGCTCTCGTGTATCACTTGCAGCATAGCACAGCGCTTGTTTTCTTGCATTTATTTATTTTTTGTGCTTAAAAACACCATTACAGCATGTTCATAGATAGGGCTGTGTTTAGGGCTCAAACGATTCATCGAGTAATTTTAATAATTTGATTATTAAAAAATTCTTGACAATTCTTAACCCAACAGCAGGAGACATGATGACGGTGCCGTAGTTTAACATGGAGTCGGAGTCTGTTTACACACCATGAAGAGCAAAGAGGTGGAAATGTTAGTGAGATGTTGAGCTCAGGTTGAGTAAAAGAAAATGTGTTTCTAGTGCAGGGGTAGGCAACTCCAGGCCTCGAGTGCCGGTGTCCTGGAGGTTTTAGATGTGTCCATGATCCATCACAGCTGATTTAAAGGGCTAAATGACTCCTCAGCATTTCTTGAAGTTCTCCAGAGGTCTGGTAATGAGCTAATCATTTGATTCAGGTGTGTTAACCCAGGGTGGGATCTAAAACCTGCAGGACACCGGCACTCGAGGCCTGGAGTTGCCTATCCCTGTTCTAGTGTCTAAAACAACAGCGCTGTTCCTGTAATTACCATTCAAACCTTTACTGGGAAAAAGCTAGCTGCCCTTCATCCATCAACGTATAAATCCTGCTGCTTACAATCCATAAAACATAGCTTAATTTTTTTTCTACGTTATTATTTCCAATTTTCTTTAAATATTGTGATAAAATCCCATTTAGAGCCTGGGCAGTGTCCTGCATATGGTTCATTTAATGAGTCACAATTGCACAGCCACACAGTTGAAATGTTTCACTGTTTTACAGATGTTTTGTGCACTGCCGCCATATTGGATTGTAAAGTTGGGCCTGTGATTTAACAATCACCACTCTAAATCTCCCAGTTAGAAGTCTGAGGTGTTCCGGTTGAAATTTTTGAGTGGGGTGCCAGAAATACGACTTCTGACTTCAGATGGAATGCACCAATACTTCCACCCTTACAGCTTTTTCAGCGAGCCAGCCCACTTTTTGCAATGATGCAATGTTTGAATGCTAAACATTATTACGTAATACTCTCAATATTTGCAGTTTAAGTTTTCCACGCAATGATTGCAATCCTGCACTTAAGTTCAAGCCTTGACTTAGTCATGAGTTTATCTCCTGTTTTAAGCAGTCATTTGGAACTTGAATCTGCCTCATAGATCTGGCCCAATATAGTTATTTTTCCTCAAAAAAAAGTCCCATCATGATATCAGTCTGTGTGCTAGACGAGGAGATGATGGACTACAGATAAGTGAGCCCTTAGATTGGTGGAGGAAGGCATATACAAGATTACTCTAAGGAGACTGATTGTATGGGGGTGGAGCGTGATGAAATGGACTGAGAAAAAGACAGGAAGGGGGTGGGGTCTTAAAGGTGTAATGGAAGGGGGCAGAGAGAGAGAGAGCATGGACCTCAAGCCATTGATGGAGAAGTGGGGAGGGGTGAAAAGAAAAAAACACGTAGGAGTAAGAGAGAGAGGGAGGGGGAGAGAGAGGGAGGGAGGAGTGTGTGGGCTGAGGCTTGCTGAATGAGGAAGCAGTTGAGCCATTTTTTTTTTACTGTTGAGTAACTGCATGCTGGTCTGCCTGTGTTAGAGAGGGTGAGAGCGGGACCTGGACGAAAAAGTGTTTCTTCTGGATCTTATCAGAGCTCAGTCCTCTCTTTCACCTTCCCCTCTCAGTTTCGTATACATCTTGATTGCTGTTTGTGACTATTTAAGTTGGGGAGGCCCTGGAGAGGACACACAATGGAGCGAAGAGCCTCTGGCAACTGGGCTGTTGTACTGTTGAGAGGGGGATGGTGTAGAGAGAGGACCGGTTCACACAGCTAACACAGCCTGCCGGCTGTAGGTTTCCAGCAGCCTGTCCTCCCGCCTGGACCTACTCTTTCCCGGCTGGGGCCTCTTTTTCCTGGAACAGCCACCCTCAAACTACACTTGGACTACACTACGGATTACTCACCGTGTTCTGTGGGATTTTATAATACATACTGGAGCCTGAAGAATAAATCTATTATGTTTTTTGGATTGAACAAAGGGAAAAACTAACTTCTCTGTAATTCTTCCGTGCCCTGTTTTGGTTTTTGCTTTCTCTTTCTGTTTAGAGGAGTTCGTAAATGGATTACAAGATGCATGCCAAATCAAACGATTTACTGGATTTCCAAATACTGGATACACTTCTGGAAAAAATTGCGCATTCAGTCTCTGTTAAAAGGTAATGTTATCTGGTTACTTAGAGTATGTTACATTTTTCTTCAGAAACTCTGTTGAGTCACTGAAGGTCTTTATAGTCTTATATTTACAAAATGTTATAAATTTGTGTACATGGTTAAAAAGTATAATAGAAAACACTAAGGACAGCCTGGAGTCATGGTTCTTGGGACTATCATGTGGTTAGAAAGACGAGTTTTACGGGACCCAGCAATTCAATCCTGGTTAGAAATATGTCTTCATTTTTATTCTGAATTGTATTAGGCTTCTGGCTGAAATCTAGATACCAACCTCCTGGCGTGAGAGAGAGAGAGGAAGGGGGAGTACAGAGGAAGACTGTAGGGTTTTGTGTGTGTGTGCGCGCGTGTGTGTCTCCTGATTCCTGGCAGGGTTTGGCTTGCTTATCCTAACCAGCTGGAAGTTTAACTTAAAAGAGACTACATGATTCTTGCCTTTTCCTGTTATGTGTCTGACTCATGGTTAGTCTATTCGAGTCAGTCTGTATGACTCATGTAGTAAGCGGTTATAATCAGCACAGGGGGAATTTTTTTTATATGTGTGACCTTTCACTGAATTATTGAAAAGTCATTACTTTTGTTTCAAATTTCCATAGAACAAATGTAAACAAAGACAAATTTTGTTTGACTTTCATATGTGATGAAACTGAAGTAGCACAGGTTATGGGTGGTTACTGATAGTCATCGAAAACTAGGATTTGGAGGTATCAAGAGTAAAAATACAGTGCATTGGCCAAGAAGTCTTGAATTGTTCCCATAGAAACATTGGCAAAATTTGTTTTTTCTTTGCTTCAACACCTTGAAATTGAAATTCCTGTCATATGCTGTAGCGTTTCAAGTTTATTTTGGTATGTTTCTTGTCCCACTGGTGTACCATGAGGATTAATACATACATTTTTATAATCAATCTTATTCTTAACTATTATTAATCAAGCATAATTTTACTGTAAGTTCTTCTAGTGCTTTTCTTGATAGTTGGCTTTTTGTTGCTCACTATGAGGCTGCTGTACACAGCCTGATGCGTGCATGTCTGGTGCCATCTGAGCCCTGTTTGCACCTGTAAATTTCACGTGGTGATCGCACGCCCACTGGGACAAGTATTTGCCCTTGCAAGATGGGATTTACAATCAGAAACACCCTTAATTCATGGATGACTCATTACCTTATAAATGTTTTTCACATCAGTGCTTTCAAAATAATAACAACTATATTTGTGCCTCTTTTCCACATGTACGTACTGAGCTTGACTCTACTCTTCTTGGTTTTGGTTGTTTTAGATTACAGTCAAGTACCACCTTTTTATGCTTGGTGTCCTTATAGCAACACAGCCAGTGGACCAGTATGCTGGTTTGTGTAGACCCATTTCTGTCATTGCCAGGTTTAAAAACTTATCAGTTTTGATTTTTGTGAAGGGGTCGCTCTAATGACTCATCAGTGACGCCACTAACTGGCCAGTTGGTGGCATTCAGTCTGATGTCACATTTTGTCTCAGAGCGCTTGGAACCCCGGCCAGGTATCAAGTACTACTACCTAATGAAAAACCCTAAAAACTGAGTCAACTCAAGGCAAGCCAAGCAAGCACTAGTGGAAAGGGCTAAAATTGAAACTGACTAAACCCATGTTGAGTTTCAAAAACAAAAGTACACTTACATTTCTTGTCTTACCAGTCGAAAGGAGAGGGGGAATAAAAGGACATATGCAACAAGAGTGTTAACGACCCGAGAAATAAAAACATAGGTGGAATCAGTACAAACTTGAAAATCGACTGTCAAGACAGTAGCATTAGGGTGGAGCTCCTCCCTGAAGAGGAGCTGAAAAGGCTGGTGTGTAAGCAGGGAAATTGTGCTGTTGGCTTTGTCAGTGTGGTTCAATTAATTATTTATTTTCATGCTTTCAGACAACATAAGCCATCATTCGAACTCCTGGGGCAGCGCCCCCCCCCCCCCCCCCCTCCTTAACCTTATACATGAATGATTAATAGCTTATTTTTACAGGGAGCACTGATGTCTTGCTATATTGTGTTTTGCTTCTATGTAGGACAGTCGGTGATGCTATATGTAGGACTAGATATCCTCACTTGAGATTTGTAACCCCCACCCCAGTAACCAGAACCACTTCCTCTCAAGAAAAAAAAATTCCACAGCAGTCTGTGGTCCAGGTCAAAAGTCAACTATTATTCCAGGCCTAAACCATGCAGCCACAGGAAGCAAGCCTCTTGACCTGTGTTGGGGACTTTTGGAACCTTGATCTTAGATGCAAATATTACTGTTAAATTATCACAGCAGGTCATTCAAACTTGTTATATAAGTTTCTCTTAGAGACAAACTGAATGTGAATTGGTGCTTGCTAATATTTGTGCAGTTTAATATTAATAAAATCTGAGCAAGCAACTTTGTCTTGCATGTAATTTATTTGAAGTGCGTAGCATCCAAATTAAAACACGTGAGGGCAAAAAGAAATTGCTGGAAAAGGCACTCACAAAAACAAGGCATATGTACACCTGCGCACAATAGCCCCTTTTCCATTTACCTACTTGGATCGACTGGTTTTCCATCCCAATTGAATACCACCTAATGTGTATAATCGTCAATCATATAAATGCTGCTGATCAACTTGTGACTTTCTAATATCTGATACGAATGCTACAAAAAAGGTGGATGTCGAGGCAGCTGTATACCTACCGCTCTGTCTGTGGCTTTTCGTCAGACTCTGGGACCATGGCGCTGTTTTTTGGAGCCATTTCCCTCATTGCCAGGTTTCAAAAATGGCGGTTTTGATTTTTGTGAACGAGACACTCTCATGACTCATGGAGTGACACCACTGACCAGCCAATCGGTGGCATGTGACATCTTCAGTCACTTCATTTTGGATCGCTTGGAACCCCGCTAACCAGGTTCCATGACCTAATGGAAAACCCTGAAACCTTGAGAAGACTAATGGAGAATTGGCTAATGTTCCCTTTAAGCCGCAGTCAGTCTAAAAATTTGTGAATCAGCCTCAAATGCTGCACTCTAGTCCCCCACTTTCAAGCTAAAATGTTTATGTATACAAATGAGAGTACTGATCGGAGGGTTCCTCAAGTCATGGTGTCCTCTGTCCTCTGATCCACAACTTTCGCAAATAATTGTGAGAAATAGTGGAATCCCTCTGCACAGAGATATCAATAAAAAATAGTCACTGATAAAAGTGATGTATTTATTTACATTTTTATATGATAAACTTGGCACTCATCATGAAGATATTGTGCGAGTGCTGTCATTGGCTTTATATACAGTAAGGATGGGGGGAAATTGATGTAGCATATTTTTAAATAAATATTTACTCTGCAAATACATTGAACAGGCACTCAACTCATCAGTTTACTAGTAGAGAATCTCCTTTGCTCATATTTTAAATGTTAAGTTGCTGATAACCAGGTACTCTCAGCACTTTCCTCTTATCCTAATGGCAGGTTTGCTTGACACTGTTGTGGCAATCTCATCCTGCAGTTAGACTGATTCCAACTCAATTGTCATGGACTACAGTTCATGTTCAGCTCTTGAGATCTGTTATGAGCTAGACCCCAGTCTAACAAGGACCTGTAACAGGTAGAAAACTGATTCAAGTGCTGCAACACCAAACTCACTGAGGCTGCAGAGCAGAATGACCACTACTACAGTCCAAGACTGTGGAGCTGGAGTTCACCTACAGGATGGGGCTCACTGAATATATAGCCTGTAATGTTGTTCAGTTACATAGTTTTCACGAATAACTTTACACCTATTTTTGGCATAGAAACTTGTAAACGGAAGTGATAATTCACTTAAGAGAGCAACTGCACCTCCGTTTGCACTGGTCACATATGCAAATACTCACCTCCATAAATTGAATATAAATCTATGGGAAACACTATTTAACTGTTTAATGTTGTTTATGTTTTAAAGACGGTTATGTAGTTGGAAAAGTTGTTTGTTTTTTTTTACATGTATTAAACCAAAGTTTCGTTTTACTCGGTTCACTTTTACTGGTTACTTCCTAAAACATGAAGGGAACCAGACAGAACAGGTTTAACAGGTTTCCTTCCTAAGTATTTTGTCAACAGCATTTATGGTGTTCTAAATTGCAAAGACCGCAAACCTTGTCCATGTTGTGTTTCTGTTAGTGCAAATGATCAGCAGGCCAAAAACCAAATCACTGCACGGTTATTAAATAACAAAATACTCAATATTAGGTAAATTGACCAATATAGGTGAATTGGAGATGCCAAGAAAGGTGAAATGAAGGAGCTTTTAAAAACACTAGAGATGAGGCTTGTTGCTCTCTGCAATGTTTGAGTGAAGAGATCTACATGACATTTATGCTTTCAGAACATCTCCTGGAAACATTGTATTATAATGCGCTTGTAGTAATAAGTAAGGATGTAGACAAAAAGCTCAGGCCTGGAAAAAATGCAATAACTAGAAATCTACATACTTACCTGTTTGACATAAACATGAATGATATTGTTCTCAGTAGACACATTTGTACTGATTGTTCTTGACAGTATCCAAAAAAGGTCATGAGACAATATAAGACGAATGTTCATTTATTAGCATGTAGAGGAGAAGATATTTTGGCAAATTGTCAAATACATAACACCCACCTGTTTACAGTAGTGATTGTAAATGTGTCATGATGACAGTCAGAACAGGATATCTAAGATGATCTTTCTGATGTCCAGATAACTTACCCACATGTTGTTATTCTGGTTTTACTAGGCTAATTGTTTTCCTGTGACATTTAGTCTGCCAGGCATCTTCAGTCTTCGGATTTAAATATTTCTTTTAATGTTTGCGATTTTCTACACATCTAGTGATACTGTTGTGTTTTTTTAAAGCCAGACAGGGAAAGAAAAATAGTCGTAGACAGCACTAATTTCCTTCGGGATTAATAAAGTATTCAGATTCTGATTTAAACTTTCCCAGGTGTTGTTGAGAAAAATTTAAGACTACAGCCAATGTTTTAAAATGGTGTTTCATTTATGTTGTTGAGCTAGATGATTCTGCAAATGAAGATGGCAAAACATTTCAGCCAATTTCACTGCAGCCTTTAGGTTTCAAAGACACTATTTCACAGGAATGCATGCAAATGCTGGATGCAGTCAAATTGGGCATTAACCTTTGTTAACCTGCTTACTGTCTTCTGACCTGTGTGATGTCAGATCGTTCTGATTTAACGTGACAACAGAACAAGTGATCATCTAGCAAATTCAGATTGAGTGGAGTTCATGTGATCATAGCTTATGTTCAGCCCTGATAGGGAGGTCAGTTAGACATATACAGTCAAATGTTTAAGTCCACTTGAAAAATGGCAAACATTCATATTTTGCTTGATTGGATCTTAACAAGGTTCCAAGCAGAGTTTCAACATACAACATTAAGAAATGGGAGTGAGACAAAACATTTTTCTGAGCATGCAATTTATTAAAAACAACATTGAGAGAGGCTGTTTTACAGCTGATCAAAAGTTTAAGACCACATGCCTTTAAAAGGCCAAATCTGTGCCAAAATGAGGCTTCATTGTCATTTTGTGTCATGTAGTCACACTGTCATGACGTTCTGATGGCAAAAGCAAACAAATGTTCCCTTTTCGAACGTGGTCGGGTTTTTGAGCTATATAAACCAGGTCTCCCGCAATGTGCCATTACTGCTGAGCTGGGATGCAGTAAGACAGTCTACTGGAATTTCTTAAATGACCCTAAGGGTTATGGAACAAAAACGTCAAGTGGAAGACCCCCCAAAATTTTGCCAGCACTGAGCCAGAGGATCTAATTGGCTGTCCATAAAGACTGCAGCCCCATAACCATCAGACGGCACCTGAAACTGAAGGGCTTCAAAAACAAAAAATATCTTCAAAGGCCGTGTCTTCTTGAACGCCACAGAACTGACCGTTTGAATGGTCCTGATGATTTCAAACGTTACTGGCATGAAAAGCAGATTCCACCTGAGATGTTTTCTACGCCCTACATTTCAGGGGGCGCCATGGTCTGGGGTGCTTTTTCCTTCAGTGGAACAACGGCACTTCAGGTGGTGCAGGGCCGTCAAACAGCTGCTGGTTATTTCTAAATGTTGTAGAGAGCATCTCTCATGACTGAGGGCCCTCGTCTGTATGATAACACCTGGGTTTTTTTTAACAGTGCTACAGTACACAGTGCCTGCAGGACAAGGGACTTTTTCAAGGAGAATAAAATCAGTCTTTTGGACCACTCTGCATGTTCCCCTGATCTAAATCTAATTGAGAACCTTCAGGTATGGATGACAGGGGAAGTTTACAAAAATGAACAACAGTTCCAGACAGTAGATGCCTTTTGTGCGGCCATCTTCACCACTTAGAGAAATATTCCCACTCATCTCATGGAAACTCTTGCATCAAGTATGATTTTTTTTTTTTTTTTTTGCAATTTTTCAAGTGGTCTTAAACTTTTGATTGAGATTGTATGAAGGCTGATGCAAACATAAAAGTGTACTGTAGCTGAAGATAATACTGATTCTGAAAAAAGCAACATAATAGTCGTTACAACTATGCCAGTATTTATAATGCTGTAATAACTGCAAACTTTTACATATAATTTTCTTGGGGGAAGAGAGGCGAGAGAGGTCTCCAAAGGTTTTCAGCATCATTGCAACATTATTTTCTCTGAGCACAGTGTAGAAAGTGCAGAAAAAAAGCTTGCATGTGCTTTTGGTGTACAAAATATCCATGACAATAAGTTTGATCTTCGTTCTGGTTTCCATCATTAGTCAGGAATGGCATCTGATAGTCAATAGACTGAAATCATGCACAAAAAGGATGATTTGTCCAACAATCACTAAAGCAGAACACAAAAATGTGTTCTGCAAGTTGTGCGGTGCACAAGTTGTATCTGCATCATCACAGGTGTCATTTTTGGAGATGACCTTGAATATTGTGATATAATGTTTTATCGTGTATTGTCTACCACAACCTTTCATGTTATTTTTGATCATTTGACAAACAAATTGTATTTTAGTGTTTAGTAAATTAATCCCTGCTTAGCTTGATTTGCACATCGGTGTGCTGAGTCTAGACAAGTTCTGTGGCTTTGTTTATTTTAAATTTGTTTTTATTTAGTCTTATTCACAGGGTATGGTACTTTTGCCTCCAGCTACAAATGTACCATATCACCTGGACCAGAACTGCTTCTTTTTTATGTGTTATTGGTTGTGGTCATTCAACATATTGGCAGTTATTCAGATTCTCCACTGTGCTTTAGTGCCTCTGGGGGGGGGCGCAACACAGTGATCATGTGGTGTGCAAACTGCTTCCTCCTTCTCAGAAAGTGACTCACCAAGAATGAGATTAGTCACAGATCCATATAGTTGTGTGTGTGCATGTGTTTATCTTTGAAGGCGGATTTCAGAGTATCAGACTGGAAAGCTTGAATACACAATCTGATGATCAGTATTTTTCCCCCAGAATACTGCTGCTGTTGTATTTTTACTCTGTTAGTCTAGATTGGTTTTTAGTTGGACTGTTGTCTTAACAGCCTTTGTGTGTAATTTGAATGTAATGTCCCTGACTGCCTGGGAGAGAGTACATTATGTAGGACTGAGCGTGCGGTGGAACACACAGTCCCTCGGCTGCCAGATGACGCTAATTCTCCTCTACTCTCCACCCCTGCCCACTCACATCCAAAAGCACTCCCAGGTCTTGAGACAGAGTGGGAACAAAAGATCTACTACAACAACAACAACAACACACACACAAAAACAAAACTGAAACAGTTTATGATTTTTATTGAATTCACATCAGTAGACTGTTCTTATTTTATATAGTACGCCATAATATACACTTTCTATGATCAATCATGAGTTAATGCATCTGATTGTGATATCTTTTTGGAAATAACATTTCTATTAACAGATAGAGAAACTGTTATGGTAAAATTCAGACAGTTCGTTTTTGGTTTTCATTTGAGTAGTGTTTCTTCTTTCGGTCGAGAGGAAAATTTGTGAGTTGGTGGAACTATGTCATAATACTCACTGAACTAACAGTTTGAAACCATAAAGGAAATTAAATCATGTGGTCAATTCTTATGCTGACAAAATCCCCAGTAGATTAGTCAATGATTTGCAGATCTAGGTGTATTTTACATTACGTCTGTTGCTGCCATGGTTACATATAGTCAGGGACAATTTACTTATCTACCTCAAAAATAGATACAAAGAAAAGTGAGAAAATAATAGAGCAAAAGAAAAGGCAAGAACTGTGCCAGGTTAAAAAGGTGCAATTTTCTGTGTCTGGGTAGTTCAGAGTAGGGCAGGGCAATATGGCCAAAAATATTTATCACGATATACATTTGAAAATTTGCAATAACGATATAACTGCCGATTTAATTGATGCAAGACAAAATACTTTACAACTCCGCAACTTTATTAGTGCAAAAAAAAAAAACCATCAATGTATTTTCACTTAAACAAGCAGCTGTTTTATCTGCTTTAAAGTTATATAAACATGTGCAAATGCAAATTTCTTGCTGACAGTTTAACCAAAAGGCATTTCCAGTGGAAACTGGCCGACATATTATACATGGTTATGCTCAGGATATCCACAAAATTTAAAAAGAGGTTATCCACACACAATACGGTAATATTATGTTGAAGCACAGTACGTATCATTCCGCGAGGTTCCTGACTACGGTAGCCATAATGCTCCAACAATCCATCAAGCGGTGCGGCTTCGTAGCTTAGCAAAGTCGTACTAAAACATTTTTTGACAGATTTTTGAGCAGCATGTACCACATAAAAACAGTTTGGTAATAAAAACGGCCTGCTTGCATGCTCTACCAAAAAATGTGCTTTGGTGTGTATCTGATGGACGAAAGCCAAACCAGTTCCATACCACTGAAGTTGCACCATTTTTGGTTCATCTGTTTCATTCAACGATCCGCTTTCGCCCTTCTCATTCTCCGTTGCCGCCATGCTTTTTCCACCATGCGCGTATTAAAACAAAGGCACTGCACATGCGCGTTTACCCATATTCTATCGCGATATTTCATTTTCTTATCATTGCCTAACATTATTCCAGTATTACTGTGAACAGTACCCGTAGATCAGAGTATAATATCACAGTAACTCTCACATTGGACAAAACTCTAGTCACAACCCGTCCCCTCACCATGTGTGGATGGTGACTTGTATTTTTAAATAATTTCCCCCAGGGATCAATAAAGTATTCTGATTCTGATGGTGGTACGGGATAAGGAAGGGTGCAAATCCATATTAAACTGTATATGCATTTGTAACAATCATATGGTGTAGCTTAATAAGATGATACCATTAAGTTAAAGGAAGGGTACTTCTAACATTTGTTTATTATTACTTTTTAACGACGTTAGTTCATATGAGATTTATATATCCTGACAACATTAGAAGATGGCTTAAGAATGTCTGCCATATTGGACACGATACAACCACTCTTTGCTAAGGAAAAACATGCATTGCTGGCAATGCTTCTTGGAGTTTTCTAATTGTTGCTGGGTTGCAAAGAATGCAAAGAAAACTGAATAATTGCTTTGGTAGCCAGAAGACTTCCACAGTTGGCTGTTGTTATTAATTTTTGTCTGTAAATACTTGCTAACTGCTTGCTGAGTGGTAGCACAACTTGTGAAAAATTGTGACACGAACCAGAAATTAAAGTAAAAGTTTTGAAACATTGTTGCAATACTTTGAAGGCAAACCTTCTGCATTTCAGGGTTGAACTGTGCGTTTCACAGTCTATTTAAATATGAGGATTGTGTAGTCTTACTTTGAAGGCTTTTATAATTCTGTAATCATTTGTACATTTAAACTAGCCAAAAGTATCTATATAACAAAGACTGGAAGCCAGGGAGAGCTTCAGTTTAATGTACATCTGCAACACCAGTTACTACTTTTGCTTTTTTCCATGTTACCAAGTCTGTCATAGCATTTAATTACAGTTAATACTAATTCTTCCCTATTATACCAAAGTAGATAAAGTATTTAACATATTCAGTTATGAAGGATCTTTAAAAAATTCACCCCGCCAACAGTGTGTTCTGGTTCAAGGCCAGATTTTCTGAATGAAATCATCACTGGGAACTTTGTCTTATTTTTAATATGACTGTGTAAACATTACAGTGCATGTTTCATCCTCTACTCACAATCAGAGCTGACAAAGTGGACATTTTTTCAACTGATAGAAGAAACTAACTCATTGTGTTGTGATTAAATGGCCGGTATACCACTAGCCTTGCAGCTATTTTATTTATTTGATTGTAAACATGGTATAAGGGGTCTAACTAAACTTTGCGTTGAAATGTAAAATGTTATTGGCTGTGTAACAAAAATCATTAGTTTAGCAAAGACTTTGTTTATAGTTTTGCTAATTACTCTTCTTTTCTGTTTTTAGAGAGTCCAGTGAGGAGTGCAATGGGATCAGCAGTGCTCTGTCAGTGGAGTCTGTGCCGGGGCCAAGATTAAACTGGTGTCCTGCCAACACCACTACCTCTACCCCTGCCCCTGCTTCAGCTCCAGGGCCCGAGCCCAGGTCCTGCCTTATCAGAATGGGTGACGGCCTGGACACAGCGCAGATGTCGGGCAGCAGCAGCAGCCAGGGGCAGGTTCAGCAACAGTGTAACCCCCCACCCCCAGAATACATCAATCCCAACAGGCCAAAGCGCCAGACCAATCAGCTACAGTACCTGCTGAAAGTGGTTGTGAAAACCCTGTGGAAGCACCAGTTTGCCTGGCCTTTTCATGCACCAGTGGATGCATTGAAACTCAACCTGCCTGTAAGCTTTGTTTTAACATAAAATGCTTGATTTCTCTAAGATTTCATGGACCGAGTAGATGTCTCATAGATCAGCCCAGCTTCTACACAATCTAATGTCCTGTATTTACTTATTTGTACTTTTTTATGATTTATAAATGCAGGCAAACTGACTAGAGCTGTTCTCTGCATGTATATGCAAGATTGAGAATAGCAGGGCTCTTTTTTCTATTTCTATTTTATCATTTAGATTGTTGCATTTGTCATTGCACAGTATGAAGTCATATTAGACACACGCACATTATATCATCCTCAGCTGTTATAATCTGTAGTTAATGGAATTTAAATTTAATTTACAATTTTGGCTTCCACAAAACAATCAGAGCAAGATAACTGGGATTAAACAGTTACTGTGTTGTATGCTATTCTTTTGCTTTGCCTTTCAGCACACCACTCTCCTTTTGCACCTCTATAAAGATCTAAATTTAGTCCCCAGAAAACTGTGGCAGACTCATTTAAGTTGATTTATTTATTTTGTTTTTCAATCTAATTACATTTATCATCCAATTGAAAAGCCATTTCTTTTTTTAAGTTTAATGAATCCACATTTTTTCCAAGCCCTGAGTAATCATGTTTAATGATATGCATCTCGCTATATAAAATCCAATCCATTATTATTATTATTATTATTATTATTATTATTATTATTATTATTATTATTATTATTATTAATTATCAGTCATCTCTCAAGCCACAATAATGAAATGTTTGCCAGAAATTGAACATTTATTGAACCTTCTGACATTTTTTAAAATTAGTTAAATAAATTTTTTTTGTTTGTGCAATTTATTTTGGTTTTTCGTGATGGGGCTGACAATGATGATATAAAAGTGCCAAATATAATACAGGAGGTGTTAAGGGGTTCACTTTAGTAAAGAACCAGATTGCATTGAAGAGTTTCCACTTGAGTTTTTTCTGACCAACTTATTTGTAACCATTTCAGGACTACTACACAATAATCAAAACCCCTATGGACATGGGAACAATCAAGAAAAGGCTTGAGAACAGTTACTACTGGAATGCCCAAGAATGTATCCAAGACTTCAACACGATGTTTACCAATTGCTACATATACAACAAGGTACATAGTTGTACAACAGAGCCTTATCAATATAACATTGCAATAATTCTGAAGTTGTTCCACTTGAACTAAGACTGTATTTCTCCCTTTGCAGCCTGGCGATGATATAGTGTTAATGGCTGAGGCTCTAGAGAAGGTTTTCCTCCAGAAAGTCTCAGAAATGCCACAGGAAGAAACTGAGATTGTTGTCATGACAGGAAAGGGACGTGGCCGAGGCCGGAGAGAGGGAGGTATGGGTCTCTAAAATTAATTTCTACCAGTTAGCATGTATTCCTAGTTTTTCCTCTTTAAGATTGTATATTTAGGGTTCTTTATTTATTTATTTCAGTTGAGTTATATTAAAGGATTGAGAAAATGCACCTTTTAAAAAGGCACTCAATGAATCAACATTTTTCTTTCCTCTGAGTAATCATGTTACCCCTATTTGACTTCAGTGTGGCTGCACATTTCGGTGTGCACATGGATAGGCATTTCTTTGGTCTACATTATTATAGAGACCAGAGAGAGTGTGCAAAACTCTGATATTTGTTTCTGATTCTATATGCAAGAAGAGCTTTTAATCTAAAACTTTCATGAGAAAACAACCGTTTTGTTCTTTCACATCCAGGTCTAAACTTGAAACCCGGGGCCATTATGGATCCTTTGTCAACAACTCCTCAAACACGTGGCCTATCAGCCCTCCCAACAGGGCTCCAAACTCGAGGACCAGTGCAGGGTCCGCCTTCACTACCTCCCCAGCCTTTGATGCAGGCCCTGGCAGGCCATGTGCCCCCAGCGTTATCCAGCCATGCACCACAGCTCGGAGCGCCATTCTCCCTGGGTCAGTCAGACTGCCCACCTCAAGTTCCTGTAATGACTTCTGTGCCTCCCCCTTCCCAGACTTCTCTTCCCCCAGCAACAATCCAGAGCACTGCCCCCATGCTGCAGACCTCCATGACCATGACCAAAGTGAGTGTACTTGACAAATGGATGAATGTTTGGGCATGAAGACTCATCTTTGACCATGCTTGGATCAGACATATGTAGATAAGATATAATAACTGCTTAATTCCCTTTCTTGTTTTACTGCTATCCAGCCAAGAAAGAGCCAAAAAAGGAAAGCAGACACTACAACGCCTACTGCAAATGACCAGCTGAGTGAGTCATCGCCAGCAGAATCTAAGTCTGGGAAGACACTACCCAGGCGAGAGAGCGCACGGCCTACGAAGATTAAAAAGGACGCTCCAGACTCTCAGCATCACATAGGCTTGGGGATGGGACTAAGCGGACCGAGTGGAGGTCATAGCCCCAAACCACAGGACCAGCTGGGGTATTGCGCCAGTCTGGTTAGAGAGATGCTGTCCAAGAAACATGCTGCTTATGCCTGGCCATTCTACAAACCAGTTGATGTGGATGCACTGGGACTACATGATTATCATGATATCATCAAACATCCAATGGACCTCAGCACCATTAAGGTGTGCAGAAAACACATATTTTCAGAGAAACTAAACAGGGGGCATTTTTTGATGGCAAGTAATTAATACCCTTGATGTATTTAATAGGCCAAGCTGGAGAACAGGCAATACCGGGATCCCCAGGAGTTTGCTGCTGATGTGCGATTAATGTTTTCCAACTGCTACAAATATAATCCTCCAGACCATGAGGTGGTAGCCATGGCTCGCAAACTACAGGTACGTACATGCTATTGTTACATTTTTTAAAAAGATGCAAGGCAAAAAGTTGATCAATGTAGAGTTTTACTAGCCTTAAAGTATCCAATATAAGGGGAGGCTGTTTTGCTGCCGTTCTGATCTCTGATTGCATTCTACTGAATTTAATTTTTTGTTTTGGAATTATTTGATTTATTTGCTAGTTTATACAGGGCTCCTCTGCAAAAAAAAAAAGCAAATAAAAAATAACACTGCAATAAATCATCAAGTCTCACATGCTGCAGTTGAACAGGGAGCAGAAGTCATTAATATGTTAGTATCCTGCCCAACTAATGTATGTGTGTGTAAAACGCCAATTTTGATAGTATGCTTGCTTCTTTTCATTTGTAGGATGTTTTTGAAATGCGCTTTGCCAAGATGCCAGATGAACCAGAGAGCAAGCCTTTAGTTTCTGCCCCAGCTCCTGCACTTCATCACCCTGCCCCTGTTAAGCCTCAGCCTCCTCTGGCCCACGTCGCCTCATCTTCGGACAGCTCCAGTGACTCATCCTCTGAGTCTGAGTCTTCCACTGATGACTCTGAAGAGGAAAGAGCCCAGAGGTTGGCAGAGTTACAGGAACAGGTCGGTTGTCTAAGAAAATTCAGTTGAGTTGTTGTCCACACCCTGAAAACTTTTGTTGACAACTGATCTAATTTCTGTATGCAGTTGAAGGCTGTCCACGAGCAGCTGGCTGCCCTCTCCCAACCACAAGCCAGCAAACCAAAGAGAAAAGAAAAGGAAAAGAAAGAGAAGAAAAAGGATAAGCATAAAAGGAAAGGAAGCATGCCTGTCGATGAGATCCAGGATGCTACACCTCTTTCGCAGCCGTCTAAGAAGATTAAGACCAGTAACAATAACAACAAAGAGATTGTTCCCAAGAAGAAACCCAGGTGGGTATTAAGCGGTCTCCTAAAGCTTGAACAAAACCTTTATAAAGCAGTCAGCCAGACATTTCACAATCTGTTAATTACCCTTTCTTCATTTTATATACAGCTTATTGTTATGTTTTCAATAAATGCCAAGAGGCTTGGTTATCCTATGACATTTATTACATAGTTTATCTTCTTATAAATTATGAGTCTTAATTGTTGATTGTTGTAATCCAGCTTATTAGGTAACTTTGAGTGGACAGTTTTATTCATGTTAAGAGTTTTAGTCTCCAGCTGTAACTGATTAGCTGTAGGTATGTATTTTCTGTTTTTACCATTTCGAAAAGGTGACTGATTTACTAGAGCTTAGTCAGCATTGGTAAATTTTTGTGTTTTGCCTCTGTAGCAAAAAGGAGACGATGAAACCTGCCAGCTTGCAGCCTGTTCCTAGTCTGGAAGATGACCTGGGAGCCACTGGGTCATCAGTTACAGGGGAAAAGTGCAAACCTATGACCTATGAGGAGAAGAGGCAGCTAAGCCTGGACATCAACAAGCTTCCTGGTGACAAGCTTGGCCGTGTAGTACACATTATCCAGTCCAGAGAGCCCTCACTCAAAAATTCAAACCCTGATGAGATTGAGATTGACTTTGAGACACTAAAGCCTTCCACTCTGCGTGAACTAGAGAGATATGTGTCTTCCTGCCTCCGCAAGAAGAAAAGGGTTTCAGGTAAGCCAGTGTATGAATTATAGTAAAAACAAACATCGGAACCAACTCCAAATCTATTTAAAAAAAAAAAAAACTTAGTCTTGACAGAAAACATTCAGAATTATGCCATTTACTATCACTATGAAATCAGGAAATGTATGAACGTGTGTATTGTTTTGTAGTTGATAAGACTATGGAGCCCATGGCTACCTCTAAAAAGACCGGATCTTCTTCAGACAGCAGTGGCTCCAGCTCAGACAGTGAAGTGGAGGTGCCAGGTGAGTTACTCCAGATATGAGCATTCAGATTTACATTATGTAAATGTAAACATTTACATAATGTTTATGTTTGTACATGTTTATTTTCCCAGGAACGATAAAACAGCCGAAAAAGAAGAACCATGCTGTAAAGGAGGGGAAGGGGAAGACACATTCTCATATTCAGACTCTACCCGCTCAGGCTACACATCAGTCTCAAGCTGCAGGCCTTCAGTCCAGCAGTCAGATGAAGCAACAGCAGCACCATCACCACCACCAGCCATCTCCTGCAGGCTTCATGGCGCCCCCTGTTGCTCCTCTCGAGTCTTCTCAGTTACTGGAGACGAGCTTTGACTCCCTCCCACCTTTTGGTCAGCCCATCATGCACATGTCCCACCACACAGGCAACGCGTCCTCGTCACCTGCACCTTCTCACCTCAACACTCATTCTGCTGGGCCAGTGTCCCCTGAGACACATCCTTTCCTCAACCAGCATTCCGTCCTCCCATCTCCAGGTAAGGTTTTATGTAGAAGCCAATTGTTTGATGACTCTAGTCCTGATAACTATCTAGGTTGCTATTGCTTTTGAAGCTACAACTGCATTTCTCCTCTACGGAATCCTACAGTTGTAATGCAGGTTACAAAATGACCACTAGTTCACTTTTTTTCTATTAAACCTATGTTCCAATAGAGCACATATACTAAAAGTTGTATTTTTGCCAACAAATTCACGCTAATAAAGTTTTGCGTCTTCTACCCTTAGCCTTACACAGTTCCATGCCTCAGCAGCCTTCTCGGCCCAGTCACAAGGCAGCCCCTCTTCATCCCAAACCCCCTCAGCAACCAGCGCCACCTCAGCAGCCGCAGCAACAGCAGCAGCCACCTCTGCAGCAACAGCCACCTCTGCAGCAGCTCCAGCTCCAGCCTCAGCCTCTGCCTCAGCCCCAGCCAACAGCACCACCACCACCACCGCCACAACAGCACCAACTCCCCTCACAGATTCTTCACTCTACTCAGCCTCTGCACCAGCGGCCTATATCCCCCCCAACACTCACACCCCAAGGCTTGTTGTCTTCTCAGCCACCCCAGATGCTGCTGGAGGATGATGAAGAGCCAGTGTCTACAACGCCAATTAACCAGTTATTCCTACCGCAGTTTCAGCAACCGCGTCAGACCCAGCAGGCTCGTCAGCAGCAGCAACAACCAGTACAGACTTCACTCCTGCAGTCTGTTCAGACACAATCTCAGCTTTCGTCTCAGACTACCTTGGCTCCTGCCCAGCACCCTGTTCAGTCCCAGGCTCAGTCAGCCCCGTCACATCAGACGCTGTCCCAACAGATGCCCTTACACCAGGCCCGCCACATGCAACATACTCAGCAGCAACAACAGCAACCACAACAGCAGCAAGTGAACTACCAACATTGTCCCATACTCCCTCCTCAGTCCCAGGGAACACAACACAAAGCGTCCATGCCCACCAATAAAACACAACAGATTATCCAGCAGCAGCAAGAGCAGCCCTCCCCTCGCCCGACCAAGCCTGACCCTTATAACACAGGTTGGTCGAATGAAATAGGACAGAAATATTTTGTTACCTGGATTTTTTTTTTTCCCAAATGAATCATGTTTGCAGACATCTTATTTCCCTTTCTACTGTTTACAGGTCATATGAGAGACAACCCATCCCCTCTCATGATGAATTCTCCCCAACTTCCCCAGTATCCACCTGTGTCGCACCAGTCTCCGCCTCACAACATGCAGCCTAAAAAGGTGAGAACATTTCTGTCAGGTTGGCAACTGTTTTTAACTGAGGCAGAGTTCGAGGCTCGAATAAGGTCTGACTTTGATTCAATTTGATTGCCATGCAGCAAAGGGCCCCTGGGACCCAAGGTGTGTTAAAAGAGGAGAAACTTCCTCCATCACCAGTGATGAGAGGGGAGCCATTTAATCCTGCAATGAGACCAGATCATCATAAACATCCTGAGAGCAAGCCTTGTCAACCAAGCCACAGCCAACAGAGTAAGAGCTCCCTAACTACTTCTCCTTAATGTTTTCCCCCCAAAATGAAATTAAGAATTAAGAAACTGTGCAGGATATTGATTCTTCTTGTGTTGAGCAGATGTGAAGTCCATGGAAGGCTCGCGACCTGTCATCCGCTCCGCTGAGCCCAGTGGGCCACCCACCTCTTTGCAAGATAAGGAGAAGTTCAAGCAGGAGTCCAAGGCTCCTTCTGCCCCCAAAAAGGTACAGGTGGGTGCAAGAGTCAGTTTATAAAAGTAACTCATACCTCTATATACATCTGATTGTAGCCCAAAAGGATTCCACCTACCAGAATTTTTGATTTGATCTCTCTGTGTCTGTTCCTCAGGATGTGAAACTGAAGAATATGGGCTCGTGGGCCAGTTTGGCACAAAAATCCACGTCTACGCCCTTATCGGCAGTGAAATCCTCGAGTGACAGTTTTGAACAATTCCGTCGTGCTGCTCGGGAGAAAGAGGAGAGGGAGAAGGCCCTGAAGGCCCAAGCTGAGCAGGCAGAAAAAGACAGGCTACGCAGAGAGCAAGACAAACTACGGTGAGATCGTCAGTAACAAATACAAAAGGGGCAAAAAGCAGCAGTGATTGAGGAGATTCGTGTCCCGTATTTATTGTATATCTGCTTGAAAAAGTCATGACAGAATAATATAAAGTATATTATAGTTAACTGTGTATAGCAATGTGTAGTCATTCAATGAATTTGAATGACTGCAAATATCTGTTTGAGCTGCTTGATGTTTAATACACAGTGTGAATTCCTGGATTTAAAGATATCGTATGCCCTCTTGTGGTCATATTCTGTGACTGCACCAGCCACAGAGATTAAAGTGTACTGAAAGGGAACAGTAGCAGAGGAAATTGATTTAAAAATGATCAGATCTGACAAGGTTATCATGGAATATCATTAATCATGAGCCTGTCGACCCTCCACTTCTGTCTGATGTTTTTCATGCAAGAGGCCACTGAACGAGCTTTTAATTTTTCATCTATTGTAGATGTTGAACTGCTCATGAATTAGGAATAGTCCAGTAAATAATAAGGGTCCTAACACCCTCTTTTTAAAAATAAATATATTTTTGTAGTAATCTTTGTGATGATCCTGTTTTTGTGGGCTTTAAGTGTCCTGTGTGAGGCCCAGCAGGGCACCACATGTATATGTGAGGACATCGATTATGTAGCCATGAACCCCCTTCAGCAACATGCTGAGCGTTTGACTGATTGCTGTTGCTCTGCTTTCCAGAGGTCGGGATGAAGAGGAGGTCATGGAGCAAAGCAGAAGGATGCACGATGAGCCTCGCAGACGTCTTGAGCAGCCACACATTCAAGCCCCGTCACAACAACAACATCAGCAGCAGCAACAGCAGCAGCAGCAGCAGTCGGTGCAGCAGGAGTCCCAGCCTCCCGCCATTCAGCAGCCTCCTCAACCTCCCACACCGCCTCAGCTCACCACACAGAACCAGTTAGACCAAGAGAGAGAGAGGGCCCGCCTCCGAGAGCAAGAGAGAAGGAGGCGGGAAGCGGTGAGATGATTTCTCTAGGTTTAACCCTTCTGGGATCTGTGGGGGTCTTGAGCTATGTAAAACAAAAGGTAGTGAACTGTTTGAACATAAACAATAATGGCTGTTCTCTTCTCTCTCTACAGATGGCAGCGACTATTGACATGAATTTCCAAAGTGACTTAATGGCTATCTTTGAGGAGAACCTGTTTTGAGAAGAAGAGCAACTGAAACAAAACTGCAAAAAAGAAAGAAAAAAGAAAGAAAGGGAGAAAAAAGATGTAAACCTCCTCTAAAGTAAGAATGTGGAGATCATGCAGCAGAGAGGGACACGGACTGTACGTATATGTGACGGGCCCTGTTGAGACTGAGTACAAACACTGGACGGGCGGTCACAGCTTGGTTTGCCCACGTGGACTGAACACACAAACATCACACGGGGACGAGTCGCTTAGTTTTGGATGTCGTTTTCCTGGATATTTAGCATTACCTGGCTGATATCGCGTAACAGGAAAAAAGCGGACCCCTGATGGCAGCGCTGCCTTTTTCACACTTGGTTTTTACAGTGTGTGCGTGTGTGTCTGTGGGTACAACGGTAACCACAAGCGTGAAGACATCCCACTGATAACGTTCAGACAGACTGCAGAGACACTGAGAGAACTGCCAGATGTCTGAGTTGGTGAAGAAGACTGATCTTTATGTGTTCTGTTTTGTTTCTTGTAAGTGAAAAGATTACATTTTTGTTTTGTTTTGGGGGTTTTTTTTTTTG